>NW_025373151.1:0-3287 GCF_016433145.1 Gracilinanus agilis
AAAATGTAAATAAATAAATAATAAACCTATAATTAGGTATATATATATATATGCATGTTTAAATTTTTTTTCTCTAAGAATCCAGGGAATGTGATATAAATTGTACTGTGTTATCTTATAATGCATATTTCCATGTTTATCATGTTGGGAAACAAGAGACAGCTTATATTAGAAAAAAATTCATGGTGGAAATAAAGTGAAGAATGACATGCTTCAGTCTGCTTTCAGACTCCATCAGTTCCTTCTATGGTGGTGGATAGCCTTTTTCATCATGAGTCCCTTTGAGCTGTCCTCTGTCCTTGACTGTTGATAATAGTTAAGCCATTCATAGTTGATCACTGTACACTATTATTGTTACTATGTACCCCATTTTCCTGGTTTGTCTCACTTTACTTTGCATCACTTCATATAACTCTTTCCAGGGTTTTTTGTGTTCATCTTGTCATTTCTTATAACACAATAGTATTCCATTGCAATAGTATACTGTAACTTGTTCAACCATTCCCCAAGTGATGGACAGCCCTCCAGTTTCCAGTTTTTTGCTATCACAAAAAGAGTTGCTATATATATTGTTGTACAGGTAGGTTATTTCCCCCTATTTTTTATCTCTGGGATATAGACTTAATAGTGGTATTGCTGGGCCAGAGGGTATATTGCACAGTTGCATGGCCCTTTGGGCATGGTTTCTGGTGGTTCTCCAGAGTGGTTGTCATTAATTCATAGCTCTACCAACAATGTGTATGTGTATATATATATATATATATATATATATATACACACGTGTGTGTGTGTGTGTGTGTGTGTGTGTGTATATATTATCTGTTCAAAAATTAAATCTGAAATTACTTCTGACTTAACTATTTCTGTGAGTCATGTGACCAATTTGCTCAGTCTCCCATGCTTCTAACCTTGGTATTATCTTAGACCAGTGATTCCCAAAGTGGGCGCCACTGCCCTCTGGTGGGTGCTGCAGCGATCCAGGAGGGTGGTGATGGCCACAGGTGCATTTATCTTTCCTATTAATTGCTATTAAAATTTAAAAAAAATTAATTTCCAGGGGGCTAAGTAATATTTTTTCTGGAAAGGGGGCAGTAGACAAAAAAGTTTGGGAACCACTGTCTTAGACCTTTCCTTTTCCTCACCTCTAATATGCAATCTTGAGTAAGTCATATCAATCAACATTCATTGACTCAGTGACTCCAAGCAAGGCATTAAAAAAGTGTTAGGATTAAAATTCTCTGGAGACCACATATTAATATATAATTATTTACTACATAGTAAAAGTGAGTTGTAGAGAAAAGTGCATCGTCACATAGCTGTGCCTAGCCAATCTGACTTTACTAACCAAAGGAGACCACACTCCAACTTCCAGGCCAGGAAAAGTCAAAAGCCAGCATGCTGCTTCCTAGCCCGGAGATTGTGCATGAGCTCTCCTGTCAGGCAAGACCCCAGACATAGAGGGGGGCTGTTTCCTTGATCCCTAGCTTATAACCCCAGTGATTTCACTCCTGCTGGGTCTCCCTGGTAGCATTCTTTTCCATAGATCGCTCAGAATTGTCCTGGGCCATTGCATTGCTACTAGTACAGAAGTCCATTACATTTGATTGTACCACAGTATATCAGTCTCTGTGTACAATGTTCTTCTGGCTCTGCTCCTTTCTCTCTGCATCAATTCCTGGAGGTGTTTCTAGTTCACATAGAATTCCTCCAATTTATTATTCCTTTGAGCACAATAATATCCCATCACCAGCATATGCCACAATTTGTTCAGCCATTCCCCAATAGAAGGGCACACCCTTGTTTTCCAGTTTTTTGCCACCACAAAAAGCGCAGCTATAAATATTTTCGTACAAGTCTGTTTATCTGTGATCTCTTTGGGGTACAAACCCAACAATGGTATGGCTGGATCAAAGGGCAGGCATTCTTTTATAGTCCTTTGAGCGTAGTTCCAAATTGCCATCCGGAATGGTTGGATCAGTTCACAATTCCACCAGCAATGCATTAATGTCCCAATTTTGCCACATCCCCTCCAGAATTCATTACTCTCTCCTACTATCATTTTAGCCAATCTGCTAGGTGTGAGGTGATACCTCAGAGTTGTTTTGATTTGCATTTCTTTAATTATTAGAGATTTAGAACACTTTCTCATGTGCTTATTGATAATTTTTATTTCTTTATCTGAAAATTGCCTATTCATGTCCCTTGCCCATTTATCAATTGGGGAATGGCTTGATTTTTTAAACAATTGATTTAACTCCTTGTATATTTGAGTAATTAGACTCCTGTCAGAGTTTTTTGTTACAAAATTTTTTTCCCAATTTGTTGTTTACCTTCTTATTTTGGCTGCATTGTTTTTGTTTGTACAAAAGCTTTTTGATTTAGTATAATCAAAATAATTTATTTTACATTTTGTAATTTTCTCTAACTCTTGCTTATTTTTAAAATCTTTCCTTTCCCAGAGATCTGACAAGTATACTATTCTGTGTTCACTTAACTTATTTCAAAACTTTTTTTAAAAAGGAAAGAGGAATATAAATTTATATTAAATTCACACAAAAATAGAGTGAAATAGTAGTCACTGTTCTCAAGGATTTTATATTCTAAAGAGGGGAGAAGACATGCACATACATAAATATATAGAAAAGCATAATAAATAAATATAAAATTTTTAAAAATTATAACAAAAATAAATTACATGTAAAAGAAAAAGTCTTAGTAATAAAATGGAAAACAAATCACCTATTGGCAATGTCCAAAAACATGTCTCCTTTTGCATTTTTGAGTTCATAAGCCGTTTATATTAAAGATGTTAAAACTAAGCACTGAAAATGAAACAATTCTAAAGTCTGATTTGATCATCATGACATCAAAGTTTGTTATAAATCTGAAATGTTGCATTCAAGAACTTCAGTATGTAGATTACTTTTTTTCTTTTAACATACACTAATCCATTTAAAAAGTTTTTTTCACTAAAAATATAACTTTACAAAATTTTATTTCCTTATCTGCAAAATAAACTATATTGAAAACAAAAGGAAAGACACTTAGACACACACATAATGTGACCAAATTATCTTAAAAGTATTTTTCTCAGTGAATAATCTTTGTTTTAAATTCTTGGTATAGTTAGAATTTATTATCAAAAGTTCTTTGAATTCTTGTTGATATTATAACTTGTTTTGAATTAATTTTATGTTACTATCCTGTTCAAAATAACATTAATTTCTTAAAGGGCATGAACTTTTGGAGATTTCTGCATCAGATATATATATATATATATGTATATA
>NW_025373152.1:0-4440 GCF_016433145.1 Gracilinanus agilis
AGGTTCCCTTTTTTCTCAAATAAAGACAAGCCCCTGGAAAAGACCCTAGAAATCATCTGATCTAGCCCAGTCTTCCCCATTTCAGAGGTTGCTACCCATGCCCAAGAGGTAGCCCTAAAATTTTTCCCAAGATTTTCAGGTCCCAAGGAGTTCCTGACCTGTATGGAGGGAGGGTTTCCCCAGATCTGATGAAATTACAGGTCCCCAAACAAACAACAAAAGTCCACATCCATCCATCCATTCATTCAAAGGGAATCTTCTTTACTCCTAGGAATGGAAAAATGGATATTTTCCCATTTCTGGGGAGAAGAGAGCATGGTAGGATTAGGGTCCAGAGAGGCGGAAATATGGTGTAGTAGCACGGGAATCAAAAGACCTGAGTTCGAATCACAGGTATAGAGGTTTACTGGTCACTTGAACTTTTTAAAATCTGAGTTTCCTTTCTTTGCATCTTCCTGCCCCAAAGCCTTGGACCTTATGAGTAGACAGGAGGCTGCTTTGTATATGGCCAAGCCAAGAAGCATTTATTGAGCTTCTACTGTGTGCTAAGCACTATGCCAGATGCTGAGGACATCAAGAAAGACAAAGCATGAACTCTCTCCTGAAGGAACTCACAGTCTAATGGGGGAGACAACACTTTGATGTCGAGGTGCAGGAGGACTGGCATGGGGAGGATCTGGGGCTTTAAGGGTTGCAGAATGAATTTTCTAGATGATGGATCACAGGGCAAACATTGTCTCCTTTGCTGGAGATGTGAGATAATGCTCTTATAACACTTTTATCTCTTTTATATTTAATCTCTTTATTGGCTTGTAAAATCCTGGAGGGCAGGAACTGTACTTTTATAAGCATAAGTCACATTTATAGAGGTTTTAAGGTTAACAGTCTTTCCTTACTTGGCCTCATTTGTTCCACCTCAGGAACTAGGGAAGTAGATGCTCCCAGAGATGGGAAATGATAGGGCTGGAATCTGGCATTTTCTTGGTAGAAAGAACTCCCAGGTGAGGAAACTCCCTCTACCACTGCAGGTTGGTGCCTCCTCTGTACCCTAGAGCTTTGGAGCGGGGGTTCTTGGCCCTTTTTGTATCCTGACCCCATGGACAGCCATTCTTAGAAAGCTTAGGGATCTCCTTTTAGGAATAATTTTTTAAAGCTATAAAATACCTAGGAGTACCAAGGAAATCGATTATGGTAAAACACAAGCATTGAAAAACATTTTTAAGGAATTCCAAGGTTCCAACAGGCTGTTTTCAGATAAAGAAATCAAAGCTATCTCCAGTCAGATAAAAAAAATGCTCCGAATCCCTATTGATTATAGAAATCTATATTAAAACCACTCTGAGATGGCACCTCATACCTAGCAAATTGGCTAAATGACAATAAAGGGAGGGGGCAGCTGGGTAGCTCAGTGGATTGAGAGTCAGGCCTAGAGACGGGAGGTCCTGGGTTCAAATCCGACCTCAGACACTTCCCAGCTGTGTGACCCTGGGCAAGTCACTTGACGCCCATTGCCCACCTTGACCACTCTTCCACCTAGGAGCCAATACACAGAAGTTAAGAGTTTAAAAAAATTTTTTTAAGTCATTAAATGACAATAAAGGAAAGTGATCAGTGTTGGAGGGGATGTGGGGAAGTTGGGATGCTAATGCACTATTGGTAGAACTGAACTGATACAATCATTTTGGAGGGCAATTTGGAACTATGCCAAAGAGCATCCCCTTTGATCCAGCAATACCATTACTAGGTCTATCCCAAAGAGATCAAAGGAAAAGGCAAAAGGCTGATAAGTACTGTGGTGACAAAGAACTGGAAATCAAGGGGATGCCCATCAACTGGGGAATGAATGAGCAAGCCATGGTTTATGATTGGGATGGAAGGCTGTGGGGTTATAAGAAATGATGAACAGGATGACTTCAGAAAATCCTAGGAAGGCTTGCAGGAACTGATACAGAGTGGAATCAGCAGAACCAGGAGAATATTGTACACAGTAACGACAATATTGTATGATGAACAGCTGGGAATGTCTTGGCTCTTCTCAGCAGCACAAATGATCCACGACAATCTCAAAGGATTCATGAGGGAAAATGCCCTCCACCTCCAGAGAAGGATCTAGCAGAGGCTGAGTGCAGATCAGGGCAGACTATTTTCTACTTTTTTCCCTCCGGGTTCTTTTTTTTTTTTTTTTTTTTTTTGGTCTAGGTTTTCTTTTACATGACTAATGTGGAAATGTGTTTTGTATGACTGCACACGTACCTATAATCTATGCCAATTTGCTTGCCTTCTCTTGGGAGGGTTGGGGAAGGGAGGGAGAGAATTCAGAACTCAAAACATTTAAAAACAAATGTTAAAAATAGTTTTTACATGTAATTGGGAAAAAAATAAAAATATAATTTTTAAAAAGTCTTTGGACTCGAGGTTGGTATCTCCTGCCTATAGTAAAGCACAGAAAAATGAAAAGACTTGCCCAGGGTCCCAAAACCTATGTAGGTCAGAGGCGGGACTCGAATTCAGGTCATTTGGGTTTTGAGGCCTGATTCTCTTAAACACTCCCCCATGTAGACTCTGTAAGAGAGGCAGGGGTTCACCTTGTCAAATAACTTGGGAATGACCTTCCTATCAGTGCTTTGCTCATTAAGGTAGGCTGGCTCAACACCAGTTAGTTAATGGACTGAATTGGAACCATTCTTGGTTGAGGATCTTAGTGTTCTGCAGAGCCGTAACTAGTCATCCTGGTATCTGGAACGTGCATCAGTTAATCAAATTTTTAAAAGAAAAATTGAACTCCTAACGGGATTGGGGGAGAGCCGGGCCTTGGACCTCAGAACCCAAGCCGGGATGGGGAAGGGACTTCAGAGCAACACCACCAGAGGGGTAGGAGATGACGTGAGGCTGGACTTTTCTGGGGAAGTGGTGGCTGGGGAAAGGGCTGGGCTGAGGCTCTCCTGGATCCAGGAATACTTCGAGGTCTCATTGGGCAAGGGATCGGGTTCATGAGGGCCTCACACTTGAACACGTGTTAGAGTCTTCAGCTAGCTGGGTACGTAGTGTTGTCAACATCAGTTTTTGTCAACCCTTCATGGAGTCTCTCTCTCAGGGCACACACACTTCCTCCTCCTTCATTCTCTCCTAGAATTCTCCCGCTCCAGCCTGCTAGATGAACCTCAATTCTTAATTAATTACTACCTAATCTTCCTCACAACAGTTGCCAGCCATCAACTCCAGAAAAGGGAAGCTGTCCATTCTCCCATGGTACTGCCACATCTCTCAGCTCACAGGAGGAGGCAAAGGCAAGCCTGAGGATGTGTCTATCGAAGCCAGGTTGCATGGGAAATGTGGCAGGGCCGGGCGGGGAGCAGCCGGTAAATACTGAGGTCCTAGAGGGGGCTTCGAAGGTATTGAAACCATGGAAGGGCCCGTGGGCCATGTGAGGGGAAACCTATGTATGGGCTGGCAGAGAAAAGCAAGTCACAGGACCTTGGCACAGTGGTCCAGGGGAGGAAGCGTGCCTTATCACCTAGATGGAAACTATCGATCGATCAATGTAACCCATCAGTTATTTTTGCCTACTAAGGGACTGTAAGTACTGACTGTAAGGTTGATGCCCTCCAAATGTTGGTGTTTTTGGCCCTGATCACATCACCCTAGTTACAGCTCGGTGAGTTAGTATACCAAGTAGCTTTTTTAATTTCTCCCGAAGAGTTTACCTGAATACATTTAATTTCTAAGTTCAACGAGAAAGCAATAAAGAGACCCTCCTTTTGGGGGATGAGTCTATGTTGAGATCCGGGTCTTCTCAAGAAGCCGAATTTCTTCCAGCCTTCTTGCTATCAAATGATCTCTTGATCTATTTACCAGCCCCCTGACGATCATGGATTTGCACGCATAGTCCTAGAAGAAAGGTGGCAACAGGTAAGTCAGGGCAGGAATCTGAAATCCGAAACAAACTTTTTCCCCTTCCCTTCCAAACCAGCTCCCCATCCTGACATCTCTCGTTCTCCAGAAGCTGTTACCATTCTCTTCTTCACCCAGGGTTCAGTCCTGCCAGACACTCCTGTGTCTGACCTTGAGATGTTGCAACCAGGGCCTCCTAATAGGTTTTTTTCTTAAATTCAATTTTGTTTTCAGTTCGGAATTCCCTCCCTCCTTCTTCCCTCTCTCCAACCCATTTAGAAGGCAAGAAAACCAAAACTTCTTACAAATATGTATAGCCATGCAAAATGTATTCTCATGTTAGCCATATCATACATATACACACATACATATGGACACTCTATGTATATGTACATATATAGAGCCCTTCAAAACAAATTCCCACATTAGGCAAGCCATATATATGTATGCTCCCTCTCTCTCTCCTTCCTTCTCTGTCTCTCCCTCTCTCTCTCCCTCCTCTCTCGCTCTCCCTCTTTCTCTCTCCCTCTCTCTCTCCCTCTCTCTCTC
>NW_025373153.1:0-1147 GCF_016433145.1 Gracilinanus agilis
GGGAAGGGAATTTCCCTGTTCACAGACTGTCTGAGGTAAGGGGTACAGGGTCCCTGCCATCTCTGCACAATGCCCATGTCAGTATTGCAATCTAAAGCAGTCTACTTTGGAACAATATGCCTAGAATCTCACTCCATAAGGTAAAGGTTATGTAAAAATGGACAACTTCTACTCATTTCTTATGTTACTTATTACAAGAACCATGAAAAGGATAGTATGCTGACTATTGTTTCAATAAATAGTAGCACAACCATGAAAAAAATTGATTGTCTCTGGATTTTTTGGCTTTTGTACTGCTCAGTGAACACAAATTAAAGGTGTGCCTGTTCAGATTTAAAATGGTTATCAATTAATTTGTGGAATTGTTAGTAGCTATTCTATGTTTTCTTAGACAATAATGTTTACCAAGCTAATTTGATCATAGAATACTTATAAATATATATACATATATGCAATCTATATAAAGATATCAAGATATATGTAATGAAATGTATATGTGTATACAAAAATATGTGTTTGCCTTTGCATATGAATATTATACATGCACATTGTATACATGTATCTGGATACATATAAGTACATGTATATGTATATGCCTACACATTCTACATAAAATGTATAAATTATGTCAGTTCATCATGAAAGTATGTAATATCTTTGGGATAAAAAAGGTACTCCAAAAGTTTTTAGATGAGAATATGTGAAATTAAGTCTTTTCAGATGAGAAAAAAAATTGTGATGTCATAAACCTTTCTTTATGTTATGTAATATTCTTCCCTGAGATTCTTTTAACATGTAGCATTATCACTTGAGGTTACTGGCAAAGTCAGACCATCACACTGCATACTTTGTTTATATCCTCAATTCAGAAAGGCTTCCAGTGTAGGCCCCATAATTTTTTAAATATCTGTTGTCCAAAACAGGGTCTGGTACTATTTAGAATATCCTAACACTATTTTGACTATAGTTAGGAATATTGATATTGCAGGACTTTTGAAAGACCATTTAAGGAGCCATAGAAGGACCAAGATTTTTGTTAGAGGAAAGAGTACTCACAATAAGGAAATAAATCTGTGGAAATGCAGTTAGCTTTAGGGAGACAGTTATTTCTGCTTCATTAGAAATGTTTCAGTACAGTGCAGTTGAC
>NW_025373154.1:0-1605 GCF_016433145.1 Gracilinanus agilis
CTATTATGGAAGAATGTGGACAAGAGTTGCAAACCAAGAGGTGTGATTTGGTCCCATGAAAGGAGTGTATATGTTGATGAGAACTCAGGTTTAATAAGTTATGAATGAATGAAGCATTATTAAGTGCTTACAATGTGCAAAAAAAAAGGGCAGGTAAGTCAGCCTGACTGAAATAGCAAAATTTCCTGAGGGATAGATAGGAGGCAGCACATACCAAGCAATTCAAACTATCACCACCAATATCACCATAACCACTATCTCCCCTTAGATGCCAGTGTAGACCATCCAGGACCCTCTACCCAACATCCCTCAGAATAACAGTGCTCTCAAACCTTTCTCATCACCACCAGCAACAACTGCTAACCAATGACTATCAGTAGACAAAGATCAAGATTATGAAGTTTCCGTGTCATTAGCATTAAATCAACTCTATGTCTTCCACTCAAAATTTCTTTTCTAATTGAGGATCATGTACATTATGCTTGTTTTATAGAAATGGTTTGTGTTTCAAATATATATATGTATATAGTTCTGTCTTCTTAATCTGCTATGCTCAGAGGCCTCAATTTTAGAAAATAAATATGTTGAATTATCCTCAGGCACCCTCCATAAGTAAAATGAAAAATGTCCCTGTGCAAGAAGTGTGGTAATATGAAGATATAGAAGTTACTGTAGCTGTTAATTCAATCTCTTTCTACTCCAAAAACAGGATAATTAATCAGATATTCAAATAATGTTTCCAGTGTGTCCCCAAATTATTCTTTCTTGCTGCATGATGATGTATCTCCTGTGATAATATGATTTCTACCAAATCATGTTTTCTTCAGAATGCCTGCTCTCTCTCTATCTCCCGAGAACCTCTCCTCCCTTCTGTGACCTAGATTGGATCTATCAAAATAGATTGGCATGTGACAAACATCCTGAAGGAAGCATTAGCCAGCAGAAATCTCTTCATCAAGGGGCATATATCAAAGAATCTATGAATGAATTTTTGACATATCCAAAGACCATTTGAATGGCCAATTATTTCACTTCTTTTAAAAGCAGGAGCCTTCTCTGTTGATCAATAACATATTATTTTTGAAGATGTCCCACATAATCAAAACAATATATAATTACTACTTTATTTGACTTAGTATGATCCAGAGTTACTATTTGGCTTTTCAACCTGCTGTAAATATCCTCCTTCCAATTCTCTACTGATTGTACCATAATTAACACTAGGGAGGCACAAGTTTAACTCTATGTGACAGATATTTACTTAGAATACCTTCTGCTGAATATATTAACATTTCTATATCTACTTTTTAAAGTAGCCTTGAGTTCAGCAATAAAATCAGATTCACATTTCTATTATGTTAATAGCCTGATGCTGGAGCAGAATGCATCATTTGAGGGGAAGTCAGTGAGCTGCATCACAATAATTGTATGTTTACTGCACTGGGCAATTTAAGAGGAGAAAACACTATGAAAATATATGGTGGACTCAATCTCCTTTAATATTATCAAGGAGCATGCATAGCAGTCATAACCAAATAGATAAGCAATAACCCAAAGCATCTCTCTCTCTCTCTCTCTCTCTCTCTCTCTCTCTCTCTCTCTCTC
>NW_025373155.1:0-1815 GCF_016433145.1 Gracilinanus agilis
TATATATATAAATATATATAGTTAAGTATGATATTCTGATATAGTATGTCTAATCATGGCATCCCTTTGCACAAGACTTCAGTAGTTCCTTATCGATTCTAGTATAAAACAGATTCTAGTGTAGAAAGTACTAAACTTTTCTTACCATTTAAAACCCTTAAGAATCTCTATTCTACTTTTCTAGACTTATTTCATATATCCTCTTTCCTCACTTTGCAGTATACTCAATGTATAACACTCTTTTCCCTCTAAACTCAAAATGTCATCTTCTTCTACCATGAATTCCAAAAAATAAATCCCCATGTCCTCAATCTTCCTTTTAGAATCAGTTCAGATACCACCTTTACTAATTAAAATGAATTTTCTCAGTTATAATATTAAACTACTTGACTGGGTAGCATTATGAATAGAGTTCTAGATTTGGAGTCAGGAATTCCTTGGTAAAATCACATTCCAACCTCTTACCAGCTTTCCATTCTTTCTTTTCTTCTTGGCTTATTCTTTGATTTACTTGATTAACAATGCAAAGTCTCAGTAAGCTTCACTCATACATAAATGAGGAAATTGAATCAAGGAAAAATAAATCTTTCTTTTTACCCCAAAGTACACATAGTGGCACTCAAGCCTAGAGTCTTTTCGCTCTTATTCAGTACTCTGCATAGTACGCTATTAGATTAGGCCATCCAGCAAAAATCTGTCCTGGATCAGGAAAAGATGGATAGTTAGATGCTGCTGATGATGATATCAATGATGTTGTTTTAGATGATGTGGATGATGATGTTGTTGTTGATCACGAATACTCATTAGCTGTGGTTCACTTAACATCTTAATTTATTTATCTGTAAGTGAAGTTGAATGTGTATTCTACCTCATGAAGTTGTTCTGGAAAAAAATAAGCTTTCAGTATATACAAAAAGACAATATGTATATGTTATAATAATGATGGTAATAATAAAGATAGCAATTTAAAGTTTGCAAAGCACTTTAAAGATATCACATTTTGTTCTCACACAAACCTTAGGAGGTGGACCCTATTATTATTCCCATTTGCATATGAGGAAATTAAGGTTGAAAGGGGTGAAGTGACTTGCCCATAGCTAGTAAAGATGTGAGGCAGGATTTCAACTAAGGTCTCCTAAATCCAGGTTTTGTTGTTTAGTCATTTTTCAATCATGTCCAACTCTTTTGTTACGCCTTTTGGGATTTTCTTGGCAAAGATGTTGGAGTAGTGTGCTATTTCCTTCTTCACTGGGCAGAGGTCTACCTTCTCTTATTATTTCCATATCTGACTTCAAGTAGTGTAAGAATTTACGATTTAGGTTTTATGCAAATGTGAGAATTTTGTAGTAATATTGTGGTCTCTGATTTAAAGATATTACAGCTTAAGTCAAAATGATTTTTAGTAGATCTATTTACAGAGGTATAAAGAATGAAAATGGAAAAGGTAGCTAAAGAGACAGATTTTAACAAGTCTACTAGTCCTTCTCCAGTGAAGTGAGGCTCAGCCATGCAGGGGCTTCCCCATGTCTGATGGTGTCTTCAGCTAGAGTTCCACCAATGCAGATACCTCCAAAGCCAAAGCAGGAATCTCCAGAACCAATCTCTCCATAAACCAGGAAAGGAAAGCCAGTTATTCACCCAACCAAGATGAACTCCAAAAGAGGAGAACAAAGGCCAAGTTCCAAGGCAAAGTCCTCCAACTTTGGTGTACAAAGGAGGAGATCCAGGAGCAGCCCTCCAAGAAGCAGTCCAAGAGCCAAGGTCAAAGCTCTGAGGTCACGTCACCTCAATAGGAAGTTCAGGACTTTTTTTTTT
>NW_025373156.1:0-2981 GCF_016433145.1 Gracilinanus agilis
TTACCTTCCATCTTGTAATCAATACTGTGTATTGGTTCCAAGGCAGAAGAGTGGTAAGGGCTAGGCAATGGGGGTTAAGTGACTTGCCCAGGGTCACACAGCTGGAAAGTGTCTGAGGCCAGATTTGAACCTAGGACTTCCCATCTATGGCTCTCAATCCAATGAGCCACCCAGCTGCTCCCTCCTTACCACTCTTCTGTTTTATCTATTTATATATTAGAACCAATATATAGGATTGATTATAAGATTGAAGGGAAGGTTTTTTTTTTAAGAATCACATAAGTAATTATATTGCTCATTACTTTGGAAACTTGCAGTCCCACCATCCATTTAGGCAAAAGCATGACAGCAATAGTTTCCTTAGGAATGCTTTCACTTGAACAGTTTGTTTGCCTCTTGATCTTGTCCTAGAGCAATCAATAACTTTCTATCATTAACCTGGCTGAGAATAGGATATAAACAGAGGGGAGCTTTTGTCACGTGGACTAATGCCCACTGAAGTCTAGTCTGAAATCATCATTTTTCTTTCCTTTGGTTCTTAAGTCACATCCAGGACTTCAGAGATGGAAAGTCAGTCCACTAACCTGCTGGTTACAGAGCTTCCCCTAAACCTGGATACTGCACAAGTCTCAGGAATAATTAGAGTTGAAAGTAACAACTGCAGAAGGGGAATATAAGAATGCCTTAGCTCTTTTGTTATATATGAGGGCTCAACTTTATATCTAAATCTGATTAGGTTAAGAGCACATTGGAAATGACATTGGGGGACAGGTAGTGTGGTTCAGTGGATTGTGGGTCAGGCTGAAGGTCCTGCACTTAAATCTGGTCTCAGACACTTCTTAGCTGCATAACCTTGGGTAAGTCATTTAACCCTCATTGTCTGTCTCTTACCTTGGAACCAACGCACAGCATTGTTTCTAAGACAGAAGGAAAGGGTTTAATTAATTAAAAAAAAAAGAAAATGACATTGGTGGAGCCTCAGAGGTATATTGTATGACAAAGGATGCCATGATGTTAGAAATGGGGCTTGGTTAGCAGGAATGGGTTTACAGGCATTTCTGACTTAGAAATTCCCTTGACAGGATTATGAACTTGAAAAATGAATTTATTTATCAGCAGTTTGCTTCTTAAAAGAAATGCCTCCATACTTCTTTATCCCAATAAAAAACCCCAAACAAAAACTTAAAGAATTTTGGAATCCTATGCCATCATCACACACTTGTTATGTTGCCCCTTCCACTGTTCTAAGCTGTTGTAAGCAGTTTCTGAGACTGCTAGCTAATGTCTGACTGTGATCAACAGTTTGCCAGGCTCAGTAAACACTGTGTAGGTGTTATTAGCAGCCCCTTAGTGAGAATGTCAGCCATAAGTTAAATAAACCATTGGGTTGTGAGCGGAATGTGAACGGAATAGTCAAAATAGGCAAAATCTATAAAATGAGTAGACAGCTAACTAGTCTGAACAGATCTTGAGATAAGATTCTATTAAGTAAATTTTGGGTTTTTCAAATTTGGTTATCTCCTGTTCAAGAATAGTATAATAAAAAGCACAGGTGTAAAAAGATAGAGAGAATCCCGAAAATTATTGAAAAAGGGCAACAATAAGTTATCTAATTATCTTGCATATAAAGTAACAAGTGTTAAATTATGGAAAAGAGGAATTAGGCTTATTTTAATTATCACAGAAGGGCAAAACCTTGAACCAAAGGTATAAGCTGTAAAGAAGGAAATTTAGGCTTGATGTAAGAGCACTGAGGTTGGAATCAGGGATCTCCTTTTAAGTATTTTTGTATTGTTCAGTTTTTTTTTTCAGTTGTGTCCACCTCCTCAAGACTCCATGTGGGGTTTTCTTGGCAAACAAATTGGAGTGATTTGCCATTCTTTCTCCAGTTCATTTTATAGATGAGAAATGGAGGCAATCAGGTTTAAGTTATTTGTCCATGATTACACAGCTAATAAATGTCTGAGACCAAATTTAAACTTAGGAAGATGAGTCTTCCTGACTCTAGATCTCGTGTTCTATCCATTGTAGTACATAGCTACCCCCTTTATGTTTTATTTTCCTTTATTATAATATAAACTCCTCAAGGGCAGGATTTGTCTGTCTGTCTTTTTGTTTTTAATACTTAGCACAGTTCCTAACCCCATAGTAAGTACTTAATGCTTTTTCATTAATTCATTCAACCTACCTGGAATATTGTATGCACTTTGGGGTACCATATTGTGGAAAAAGCACATATAAGAAGATGAATATACTGAAGGTGGCAATCAGAAAGTTGTAGGAGAGTGATGGTGAACCTATGGCACACAGAATGCTCTGTGAGCACATGTACTTCCCTCCCTACTCAACTCCCCCATCCCAGAATTTGTTACTAGAAAGGCAGAGGGACTAGGGTGGAGCTACTCCCTTCCCCTTTTCCATCATGCCTGACAATATTTTTTCACATCACCCACCCCTCTGCTCAGCAGTGCAATCAGACTCCACAGGAGATAAGGTGGGCAACTCATAGGTGGCATAGCTGGAGGGGAGCAGAGTGCTTTGGCCACTCCCCTCATCCTCAGCATTCCTCACTTCACCTGCCCTTCTGCCCAGCAGCCCAATGGGATCACTTTTTCCCTCTTCTGTGTTGGGCAAGAGGGGGCAGGCTGTGTAGGGGTGGGGCATAGCATGTGATCTCTAAAGGTTCACTATCAATTTTGTAGGTATTTAATCCTTGCTCAAGGAATTAAAGATCTTTAGCATGAGGAAGAGAAGATCATGATAGCTGTCTTCAGACATTTTCAGGATTGTTATGGGAAGAAGGATTAGACTTTTTCTTTCTGACCCTAGAAGGCAGAAATCATAATAATGTGTGGACACTATTAAAAAGTCAAGTTTAGGCTTGTCCTAAAGAAAAACATCCTGACAATCAGAGCTATCCCAGTGTCCCAATGTGGGTTGTATTCTCTTGGGAGATAATGAACGGCTTCCTCCTCCTCCTC
>NW_025373157.1:0-2060 GCF_016433145.1 Gracilinanus agilis
TCTCTGTCTCTCTTCTCCTTTTCTCCCTCTCTCTCCCCCCTCTCCTGCCCCACTTTTCTCCCTCCGCCTCCATCTCTGTCTCTGTCTGGCCTCCCACCTCCCGGCCCCCTCTGACCCGGTCCCCCCCCCCCCGGTGTTTGTCCCCATAGTCCTAGAGATCCTCAGTTTGATCCAGAAGCGGGAATTGGCACGGGCAGATGAGCACATCCTGGAGTTGGAGGCTGAGGAGAAGCTGATGACCTCCGGCTCCAGCCCTGGCAGCCTCGAGGGCGGCCGGAGTCTTCCTGAGGGCCGCCGGGCCCGAGACGTGACCCTCCTCTATGAGGCCCTGCAGCGAGAGCTCTGGGCACTGATCAGGGAGACCCTGGCAGACCCTGGAGCCACTGGGGGGCCCGGAGGGGCCCCCCTGACCCAGCTGGGCCAGGTGCTGGCCCAGGAAGAGGAGGCTGATGGGCGCCGAGGACCAGGAGCAGCGCGGAGGTTCCGGGCTCGCTGGGCTGAGGCTGTGGCCCAGGTGGCCGGGGAGCGACTGGAGGAAGCTGCCAGGATAGAGGCCGAGGCCATGGCCGGGAGGCTGGAAGCCCTGAGAGCCAGGCTTCGAGAAGACATGGGAGCTGTTCGGACCCGCCTGGCCCCCACTTACCCACCGAGCCTGGGAGCCTTCGGTGTCTATCTTCGGGGCTACCATGGGGCCCTCTCTGACTGGCTGAGGAAGGCCACCTACCACTGGCTCCCTCTGGCTGACCGCTATGCCCTTCTGTATTGGCACAACCAAGTTTATCCAAGGTGAGATCCCGAAGGGGATGGAGGTAAGGGGCTGGGCTCATGGAGCCCCTCCTTCCCTCCTCTGAGCCTCCGTATCCACCCTACAAAACCAGAGAGTTTGAGGTCCCCTTTCAGCCCTGGCCACCTTCTTACCGACATGTAAAGAATTAATATTCGATGTCCCAAGTCTCCTTTTTGCTTTAACAATCTACTTGTGTGTTCTTAAGGCCCTTCTGGCCCTGGCACTCTATGAGTTGCGATACTCCCCTGCTCAAGAACCTCCCATGACTCCCCAAAAGAGCCCATTAATAAAAACAAGATACTTCGGCCTGGCACTTGCGGCCCTGACAGTCATCCCCACCCCGCACCCACCGCTTGCTCTATGTCCAGGAAGGCTGGGGACTCTATAGTTGATCCAGAGGCCCCAGTGGGCAGCTCTAAGGGAGGAGGCCTGGAGGGGCTGCTCAGAAGAGCTGGGCTGGAGGGGAAGGACTTTGCCTGCTTTTCCTGGGACATTCCCTTCTTTGCCTCTGCCTCATTAGTGCCTTCCTTTCTCCCTCACAGGGAGATCTCGGGCCTGGTGAACATGGTGGCCCTGGAGAACGGACAGCTGGGGCCCCTGCTTCCTGCCGAAACTGTTCGGACCCTGGAGGATGAATGCGTGACTGACGTCAAGGTGACTGGGGGGGAAGGGGGAAGGGTCGAGTAGGTCACCAGAGGTTTTCGGGGTCCCCCCCGGCCCCTGCCTTGGACAATCCTGTCCTTCCCCAGACTGTGGCTCTGGACCAGGAGGGACACGACAAAAATGGCCAAAAGAGAATCCAGCCCAAGCCTGAAGGGCAGTGGCTGTACCTGGAGACGGGGGGCAGATAGCCAGCAGCATCAGGACAGTCGTGACAGCCTAGACGAGGCTGAGTGCTTGCAGAGGGGCCAGAGAGACAAGGGACCCCACATGGGCAGGAATCAGAGGACTCTGTTTCTGTCCCTCTTCTGCCTCCACCCCAACCATCTGAGCAGGGAGAGCACCAACAATGGTGAACCAGAAAAGGAGGAGGAGGTGCCTCACTTTACCCTGGAGGGAAGCTTACCTCACTGACCCACAGAGCCTGAAGTCTTCCAAGTACCTTTGAGGCTATCATAGAGCCCTCTGGGGACTTTGAAAAGGCAAGGAATGAGAAGTGAGTGCATTCTAGGCACAAAGGACACAGCCTGGAGAAAGGCACGGAGGTGGGACACTCATTTCTTATCTTCCTTCCTTCCTTTCTTTCTTTCTTCCTTTCTTTCTTCCTTTCTTT
>NW_025373158.1:0-12763 GCF_016433145.1 Gracilinanus agilis
AGGAAGGAAGGAAGGAAGGAAGGAAGGAAGGAATTAAAGCCCTACAGGGCTTAAAAAGTATCATTTGTGATTTTTCTAGACATGAGCCATTTGGTTTCAACATCCGGGGTGACTCCAGAACCCCTCTCAGGCCAGAGGGCCAACTAGAGAAGGCTGCTATCACTCCCCCACAGATGCCCCCTCTTATTTTCTCTTGCCTTCCTCTTTCTCTTCTGTTTCCCGTCTGCCCTTTCCATTTTTCTGCCTTTTGGGGGGGAGGGGGAGGAGATGGAGTAGAAGGAGCAATTGTATTTGGAGTCAGGAGAACCAGGTTCAGGTTCCAGAGAGGTGGAATTAATTTGCCCAAAGTCACAAAGATAAATCTAGATTTGAACCCAGGTCCTCAACTTTCAAATCCAAGATTCTGAACAGGGGCGGCCTAGTAGGCCAAACTGGCTCCACAAACCCAGTAGATGGTGGCCCACTTCTGGCAACAAAAGGCTGGGAAAAGAGGGAAAAGAGACTCTAAAGAAACTCACCAGAGAGTCTTTGTCGCTCTCGGAGTTCCCGGCCCCTGCAAAGAAGACAGTGACTGGTGACAAACTGAAATAGAAAATGTTTTTTCTGTGTATTTTTTTCTCTTGCCCTTTTTTTACCTTTTTTTTGCAACCTGCTTAATATGAAATGTGTTTCCGTGTGGATTTTATTAAATGAATGTTAAAAATGAATTTTTAAGAAGAGATTAAGTGGGTGGCCCTGGCCAAGAATCTCTCTAGGCCTCATTCCTTTTCTACAAAAATGGGTATAATAGTAGTCCAAGTTTTTACATGTCTTTGGGAAACATTTAATGAAAGAAATAAAAATCTATTTTATCACTCGGGGCCTGAGTTCTGGGGCAGGGCAGCCCCCGAGTCTAAATGGGAGGCTTCTGGTCAGCCCAGGAAAGGCCTCTCTCAGGCCCCAGAGACCAGAAGGAAAGTTCAGGCCCTGAAAGGTGAGAAATTTGAAGCAAAGTCCCCAAGGAGGACATTAGAGCAGGATAGAGGTGTGCTGGGAACCCCAAGAGGCCGTTGGGAGCTTCCCAGGGGAGCCACGTTGCCAAAGGCAGCCATATTGCATGAAGGTTTCATCATGGGCAGTGGCAGAGGGTGAAGGGAGCCTTGGCTTGGCCACCTCCTTTCCTCCCCATCTCCTCCTGTCTCCCTCACCAACACCGTCCAAGGAGCAGGCAGCTGACCCCGGCCCACCCACAGGAAGCCAAATGAACTCATAGAAACTGGTCTGGAGGCTCTCTGGTCATCCCTTGTGGAAGGGAGAGCTGGAGAGAGGGGAATCGGGCCAGGGGCTTGGGCCAAGGCTCAGCGGTTGGCCAACATGGAAAGATAAGGGGCTTTGAGGGATCACCACCATCACCCCGACACGGGCTAGAGAAGATGCACTGAGTATGGTGGGAACTTGGGGAAATGGGAACAATCGGAAGTCTCCAGACAGTTCTGCCCTCTAGGGAAGGGATCCAGGAGATGGAGGGCTGAAGCTAGAGGCAGGAAAAGCTCAGGTTCCACCACAGTCATGGGCCAGCCCGCTCCACCCAAGACGAGGATCCAAGACGATTCCAAAGGCGCCATGATGGAGAATGCTCTCCACCTTCTAAGAGAAGGGAAGGACCCTGAAGGCACATGGAAACAGATTTGTCTTTTTCTTTCTTAATTTTTCTTAGAGTTTTTTGTCGGTGGTTTCTTCTGCACCACGGCTGATCTCGGAATACCTTCTGCATGACTCCACGTGTAAATGGACGTCACATTGCTTGCCTTCTCAATGCGTAGGGAAGCAGCGAGAGGGACAGAATTTGGAACTCAAACAAAAATGTAATGAATGTTAAAAAAATTTTTGCATGTAATTGGGAAATATTTAATGAAATAAACAAATTGATTTTTAAGAGATTTGCTGTGGTTGTGCATGCAAAATCAGCATCAGAGAGGGGAGAGGAAGGAGGGAGAAAACTTGGAATTCAAATGCCTTTAGATGTAAAAAATTGTTTTTACTTATAATTGAGGGGAAAATAATTTTTTTTCAAAAGAAAGAAACGTACTAGCTCACTCGAATCAAGACAACAATCCTAGACAATTCCACAGGATCCAGGATGAAAAATGCTATCTGCCTCCAGAGAGAGAACCAAGGGGCTCAGAGTGCAGATTAAAGTAGACTTTTTTCCATTTTTTTTTTTGCCACACAGCTAATATGGAAGTAGGTTTTTCATAATTTCTCATGAATAGTCCATTTCCTGTTGTTTGCCATTCTCAAGGAGGGGGAAAGATGGGAAAGATGGAGAGAATTTGGAACTCAAATTTTTTTATAAATGAATGTTAAAAATAAAGAATTTTCCAAAAAAGAATTTTTTTAACATACTAGCTGGGTGGCCCTGGACACGTGACTTAACCTTTGTAGGGTTCAGTTTCCCTTCTATAAAAATGGGTATAGTATAGGATGGTGATAGAATACTATTGTGCTATAAGGAATGATGAGCAGAATGATTTCAGAAAGAACTGGAAAGACCTACATGAACTGATGCAGAGTGAAATAATCAGAACCAGGAGAACATTGGACACAGTCACAGCAATATGGCGGAACAATCAACCATGATAAACTTAACTATTATCAACAATACAATGATCCAGGACAATTCTGAGGGACTTAGGATGCTCTCAATCCACCTCCAGAGGAAGAAGTGTTGGAATCAGAATACAGATGGAAGCAGATGACTCGTCGCTTCAGTTAATTTAGGTTTTTGTTGGGGGGGGGTTGTGTTTTATAAGTTTTTTCACTAACAAAAATGAACAAGATAGAAATATGTTTCATGTGATAATATATAATAACCAAGATTAAATTGCTTATCAGCCCTGGGAAAGGGGGAGAGAGATCATTTGGATCATATAACTCCAGAAAACTTATATGGAAAATTGTTATTACATGCAATCGACAAAATAAATAAAGTAACCATTGGGGAAAATAAATAAACATACTTTTAAATAATAATAATAAATAAATTTTTTAAAGGGCTTAATAGTATTCCAAGTCCCCACTTCATGTGGCTTTTGGGAAGCTCAGTGAGATTGTATATGGAAAGTGCTCACCAAACCTCAAAGCACTATCAAAGTGTGTGTAGTAGTAGCAGCAGCAGCAGCAGTAGTAGTCATAGTTATTATCATAATAATAATATTATTTATATTATATCATATATAATATTTATATTATTATTATTATTATACTTTCAAAACAACGCCATCTGGATCAGATGATTTGGAGATGAAAGACACCGGGGGCAGCTGGGTGGCTCAATGGACTGAGAGCCAGACCTAGACACAGGACAGGTCCTGGGTTCCAATTTGGCCTCAGACACTTCC
This sequence comes from Gracilinanus agilis, assembly GCF_016433145.1. Classification (NCBI taxonomy): domain Eukaryota; kingdom Metazoa; phylum Chordata; class Mammalia; order Didelphimorphia; family Didelphidae; genus Gracilinanus; species Gracilinanus agilis. Next base: position 3,381 of record NW_025373158.1, read on the forward strand.
TAGCTGTGTGATTCTGGGCGAGTCACTTAACCCCCATTGCCTACCCTTACCACTCTTCTGTGTTGGGACCAATACACAGTATTGACTCCAAGATGAAAGGGAAGGGTTTATTTTTTAAAAGAAATAATGGGAAAATAGCTGATTTCTCTAAGAGGAAAATTGTCTTCCACACACAACTTCCTTTGCCAAAGAGGCAGCTGAGACAGAGAGGGCAAGTTTTCTGTTCTAGGTCACACAGCAATTGGATGCTAAAGCCAAAGTCCCAAGTTCTAAGCTTCTTGGCCACTGTCTCTGACCACCAAGTAGTCCAGGTTCTCTCTAGATCCTAGAACTCACCCCTCAGCCTCTGCCACACTCTCTCCCAATATGAACAGTGGTCTCTGAAAACAGAGGGTCCAAGGGAGGAAAGACAGGAAGTTGGGGGGGGGCCTGGCTGAGCTCAGCCTCCTCCTATTTGTTTCCTGGCTCCAAGGCAAAGGTCCTTCACTGGTCCATAACCATCGTCTGTGCCTTTGAGGATTCTGGAAATGTCCCTCTCAGAGATTTTTCCTTCCATGGGGCTCAGGCCTACGTCTCGGCTTACCGAAGGTAGGTATCTCGCCTCTGCGGCCAGAAACCAGTCCTGGAATTACCAGAGAGAACCAGCCTGGCATGATGGAAATATGTTAGCAATTGGTGGTCAGATGGCATCTACCTGCATTGCCTGCTCCCGTGGAAGCCAAGACTGGCAGATTCCTTTCATCTCTGGAGTCCTGAGGAATGCTACAATAACCTATGCCAAACAGGTGCCCATGCAAAGATTGGCATCATGTGGGGAGTTCCCAAAGGGAAGAAGCACAAAACTGCCTAAAAAGGGAGAACCTGACCCAAGTCAGAAATGGAGAATGCCAAAGTTGTCATGTCATGGGAGAGCATCCATGAGTATCCCTGACCTTGTCTTTTTTTTAATGGTGGGCACAAGTCTAGGACAAATGGGTTTAATCCCTTCTCTGTGACTCTTAGAGGGCCAGTGAGTTCACTTTTATGAGCTTCAGATTTTTATCTATAAAATCAGACTCACGAGAAGACAGAACGGGGAGGCAAGATAAGACAAGAGGGGGAGAATCTAAACAGCAGTTTTGGGGTTTGGGGTTTTTTTACAATATCTGGGGGTTTTAGTGGCCAACAAGCTCAATGAGTCAACAGTATGATGTGGTGGGCACATAATGCATCTCTGTGGGTACCGTCTCCCCAATAGAATGGAAACTTCTTGAGGGTAGGAATCATTTGATTCCCTGTCTTTGTGTCCCCAATTCCTAGCACAGTGTCTGGCACAAAGGAAGTGCTTAATAAACCAACCTACTGGGTGGCACATTGGGTAGGGAGCCAGGCCTAGAATCAAGAAGACCTGAATTTAAATCCAGTCTTGGACACTTATTAGCTGTGTGACACTGGGCGAGTCACTTTACCCTTTCTGTCTCAGTTCTCCTATCCATAAAATGAGGACAATAGCATGTCCCTCCAGGGTTTTTGTGAGGATCAAATGAGGAGATAATTGTAAAGCTCTTGGCACAGTGCCCGGCACATAGGAGGCTCTATGTAAATATCAGCTCTGTTATTATTATTTATTTTTATTATTATATGCTTGTGGCTGGGGGGAAAAAAAAGCTAACCTAGAGTTTGCAGCTCCTTTAGATGTCAGTCTTTGAGAGTTCAGGTAATTCTAGATTTGCAATTTGGTTGTCTAGTCAAACCTCCTTTTACAGATGAGGAAACTGAGGTCCAGCAATGTTAAATAATTGGGCTATGATCGTTCAGATAAGTGGAGGATATAAGATTTGAACTTGGGTCCTTTAAGTTCAGAACTCATGCCCTCTCTGTTGTGTAGCCTCTCCACATTTAGTTGGCCTGAGTCTCAGGTGGTAGAGACCTAGTTCATCATAGGGCCCATCCTAGAAGGAAAAAGGACCACCCCAAGCTGGCAAATTCCTGACTTGGGCTTCAGCGAGGCTAGTGAGGATTTCAGTGGAACAATGGAAATCTATGAACGCCAAAGCTAGGAAGAGTCAGGGTGGTACTAAGTATTATACAGCTGATCAATATTCATTAATAATAAGAATATCTAAATCATTCAAAAGTCAGTATTTTGTAATTCCTATTTTTACAGAACTATAAAGATTATCTTCACAATCCTACATGAGAATAGTGAATTCTTGGATGGATAGATGGATGAATGGATGGAAGGATGGATGGAGAGAGAGAAAGAGAGAGAGATGGATGGATGGATGGATGGATGGATGGATGGATGGATGGAGAGAAAGAGAGAGAGATGGATGGATGGATGGATGAGTAAAAAATGTTTAAGCACTTACTATCGTGCTTAGATACAAAGCATACACACATAGATAGATACAAAAGCAAGACAAGTGCCCTCTCTCAAGAAGCTGACTTTCTAGAGGGGGAGATTGCACCTATAGGGCCAAGAAAGAGGGTTATGGCCTGGGAAGTCACCAAGATGGCGAGTAGAACAACAGAGCGATCTGTTTGTACACCCTTTCCTGGAGTGATGGCTGTGGCAAGTTGTATTATTACTCCCATTCTGAAGGTGAGGGAAATGAGGCGATGAGAGTAATGGCCATGTCCACCCAGAAAAGATTTCAACCCAAGTCTCCTGACTCTAAGGTCGTGTTCTATTCACCACTTACTGATGATGAGGATACAGAAGGAAAGGAGGAAGAAGGAGAAGAGGAAGAGGGAGGCAATGATGAGGACAGCCACCAAAGTCCCCCTTGAGCTTCTCCAGGCATAGAACAATCAACCAATTAAAAAGCGTTTATTAAGCATTTATAGAGGGGCGGCTAGGTGGCACAGAGCACTGGGCCTGGAGTCAGGACAACTCATCTTCCTGAGTTCAAATCCAGCCACAAACACTAGCTATGTGATCCTGGACAAACCTTTTAACTCTCTGCCTCAGTTTTCTCATCTGGAAAATGAAATGAAAAAGGAAACGGCAAAGCAAGTCAGTATTTTTGGCAAGAAAACCCTAAGAAAGGGTCTACTTATTTTAAAAAATATTGATAACAATTCTTTTTGTGGTGGCAAAGAATTAGAAATGTCCTTCAAATGGGGAATGGCTGAACAAATTGAGGTACACGATGGTGAAGGAATATTATTGTGCAATTAGAAATGATGAGCAGGATGATTTCAGAAAAGCTGGAAAGACCTATATGAACTGATGCAGAGTGAAATAAGCAGAACCAAGAGAAGAACATTGTCAGTAACTGCAGTGTTGTAGATTGATCAATCGTGACAGACTTAGTACCCTCAGCAATCCAATGATCCTGGGCAGTTCTGAGGGACTTAGAACAAAGAATGCTATGCATCTCCAGAGAAAGAACTGTGGGAGTTAGAATGCAGCTAAAAGCAGATGATTTTTCAATTATTTATTCGTATTTCTATTTGGAGGGTTTGGTTTATGTGAATATTCTCTCACAACCACGACTGATATGGAAGCAAATCTTCATGATAAAACATGTATAACCGAGATCAAATTGCTTACCATCTCCAGGAGGGGGAAGGAGAGGATGGAGGGAGACAATTTGATTCTTATAATTTAGGGAAATGTGTGTTGAAAATCAGTACCTGTAATTGGGAACGTAACCTTTTTTAAATAAAAAGTATGTCTAAAAAAAAAAGAAAAAAGAAAGAAAACCCCACATGGTGTCACGAAGAGTCAGATTCAACTGAAAAATGACTAAACATTGACAAGAGCATTTGCCATGTGCCAGAGACCGTTCCAAGCCCCAGGGACATGAAGAGAAAGCAAAGCCCGTTCCTGCCCTCAAGGAGCTTACGCTCCAATGAGGGAAACAACATGTCTATCACCACGGGAAGCAGATGGAAGTAGTAGTTGGGGTGGGGAATGGAGGAGGGATGCTTTTACCTCCTCGGCCTCGGGACTCCACGATGAACAGAACCCAGCAGAGTAGCAGCAGCACCAGCACAGCACCCACGATGATGGAGACCACCGCAATGATCCTCGGGAATTTTTCCAGAGCCTCTGGAGTGGCGAAGGGAGTTGTCGTCGTGGAGTCCGTGAGTCTCTCTAGAGGTTTGGAGAACAAGTCAGGAGACATCTCAAGACACCCAGGCCACCTCAAACTCAAGTGCTTTCCTCAGTGGGTTAGCCGTAACTCCAGAGCTGAGCCTGGAGGAAGCCAGAGAGCACTCTTAGAGGCTGGGCTGGGAGGGTAAGACAGAGCCGGTGCCGCTAGTTCCCCAGTGGCACATGCCTCCGGCTGGAATCTAGCAGCCCCCAGACTACTCTGGGGGGTCCACTGGATACAGCCCGAGAGCACCAACCTTTCCCAGTCTCTGGCACATCACCCAATGCCCCCGGCTCCTTCCGAAGGCTAACCCACCTGTCACATTAAGCTCTGACGAGTTACTTTCTTTCACTGGCGGCATTTGGAAGTTAATAATCCCACAGAAGTATCTCCCACTGTCATTCAGCTGCAGACCCACGATGGTCATCTCATAGGTCTGCCCATTCCGCTTGGCGATGTGATACCGGTCCTTCAGGGGAGAGCTGGGCTTGTCTTTCGGGAAGGCGGCTAACTTCTCGGGCTGGCTGCCATTTTTTTCTTTGTACCAATTCAAGATGGAAGTCATTAATCCCCCAGAGACATTGCAGACAAACGTGGCATTTTCTCCTTCTGCCTTTGAGAGCTGGGGTGGCCAAAAGCCCAGGTTATACTCCATTTTCACTGAGGAAAAAAAAAACCGTCAGATCTAGGAATCCGTCCTATGTAAGGATCTCCACAACATTTCTGGCTTCCGAGCCCTTATCTCTCCCCATACACCATTCTTTCTGCCACACCCTACTAGCCTTCCCGACCACAGTCTTGTAGAGGAAAGGACTGGCCTCGGTGGTCACTGAGAGACCTTTCCAAACCTAAGATGCTGTGACATCACAGAAGTGAGGGAAGCGAATGACTGTCTACAACTGGAAGGGGTCAGCGTGGTTGTTGTTTGGGCTGTTGTCTTCTGGAGCCCCAAACTAGTCAGTCTAGTTGGTGGCAACTCAATCGAGGAAGCCATTTGTCGAGCATGCACTGAAGATGGATGTGTCCTGGGCACAGGGCTTTCCTGGTGGGTTCAGAGGCTCAGAGGTCCTCTTCAGATGAGGAAACTGAGACCTCCAAAGGTCATAGGATCGCTGATTTTGAGCTAGATGGTACCTCAGAGGTCATCTGGTTTAATCCCCTTCATTTTTACAGATGGGGACCCCAAGACTAGAGAGGTTACATGACTAGTTCAAGGTTGTACAAGTGGTAAAGGCAGAGGTGGCCCCCTCACCGAATGGGCAGATGATGCAAATCTAGGAGGGACGGCAAACACACCGGAGGACAGAGGCAAGATCCAGAAGGAACCCCCCGAATTGGCAGCTCTGGAGGGGGAGATGGAGGAGACACACCAACAATTCACACCCAGTCATAGATTGAAGGCTAAAAGGGAACAAAAAGGCCACCCAGTCCAACCCACTTTCTGCCATTTTACAGAGGGGGAAATTGAGGCTCACTTCTCCCATTCCTGTGGCTGGTTGTAGGAACGCTGAACTCGAGTTAGGTCAGCTCAACGAATAGTGTGTCAGGCAAAAGCGACCCATCTCTGACTGCAAGAAGCTCACCTTTTTGTGGGGCAAGAAGACAAGGAGACCAGCATTCCTACGGAGGGGCGATCACAAGATTGCAAAGATTTTAAGAGTGGACACTAACAACTGGGGGGCTGGGGAAAGGCCTCGCGAGGACCATACCTGAGCTCAAAGGCAGCCACATGTCTTAAGAAAGGAAAGTGAGGACCCGCCTGTACAGAGACCCAGTGATGGGAAATGGACCCTTGTTAGAAGCAACCAAAAAACACTGGTTCAACTCGCTTTTTAGGGACTGAGCACAGCCTATTCCAGGTCGGTACTGACATGGACCACTGAATGTTCTCTGCCCCGGCCTAAAAGGAACTCTCCAGATAACACAGACAGGGAGCTGACATCCTATAGCGGATTTGATTCCTTGGAACCAATGCAAGCGACAGGAAGAATTAGCCTGTGACACTTGAGAGAAGCCCATTTCCCATGGCCCAGTGAGACAAGAAGCTTGAAAACATGTTGGATTTGGGGCCAAGAGCCCTGAGATCCACAGTGTGATGTAGGGGAGTCACGGGGCTTGGATTCAAATCCTGCCTCAGACACTGGTTATTTTAGTGAACTTAGGCAAGGGTCCAACTCAAGGGAAATTATTTGGCTTAATCTACTCTTTCCCAGCTGCTCTCTCTGATGGTCTTCTGTCAGTGTATCTTGTTTGTACCGATTTAGGGACAGGTTGTCTCCTGATAGAATGTAAGCCCCTGGAGGGCAGGCAGAGACTGCTTTTGCTTTTCCTTCTATCCCTAGCGCTCAGCACAGTGGCTGGCCCAGAGTTAGTACTTCTGCTTATTAATTGGTTGAATGAATATGGGGGAAAGACATAAGTGCCCCAAAACTTGGACCCTCAAGAAGGGGTCTAGGGGTTAGATGCCAGGAGGGAGAAAATGGAAGACAGTGGCCAGACAAAAGAAGGATCTGCCTTATGGCGATCACAGTGAGTAAACTGTGGAAGAAGGAGGAACTCTGGTTTGGGGTAAGTTTAAACTTCCACCTGAAGATCTCTTTGTGGGAAGGACAACTGCCAAGCCCAGCTCATCCTCTCACGTGAGATGTCCAGCAGAGGTGGTAGCTCTTGGACTTTCCAGCATCTCCCTGAAGACTAAGAGCCTTGGACAGCACCCAAGGGTGAAGAGATTCCAGCTCAAACTAGAGAGCTGATTGTTAAATGTTCAGTGTGCGCATTCACGTGTCAGAAATCAACAAAGGGTAACCATCAGGAAGAGGTTTATTGTTCTGTTGATTTAAATCCTTAGAAAATAATGGAGAAATGTTCGTGATGCAGATCAAACTTTCAAATGTTGCGGCGGGCATATTGTTAAATTATCCATCATTTGTCAGCACACCCCTGACACTCACTATACACATTTTTTTTAAACCCTTGTACTTCGGTGTATTGTCTCATAGGTGGAAGATTGGTAAGGGTGGGCAATGGGGGTCAAGTGACTTGCCCAGGGTCACACAGCTGGGAAGTGGCTGAGGCCGGGTTTGAACCCAGGACCTCCCGTCTCTAGGCCTGACTCTCACTCCACTGAGCTACCCAGCTGCCCCCTACACATTTTTTAATCCACATGAAAATAAATCTAAAAAAGTCAGTTTTGTTCAGTTGCTTAAGTCATGTCTGACTCTTCCATTTGGGATTTTCTTGGCAAAGAAATGGGAGTAATTTGACATTTTCTCCTGCAGCTCATCTTCCAAATGAGGAAACTGAAGCAAACAGGGTTAGGCGACTTGTCCAGAGTCACATAGCCAGGAAGTGTCTGAGACCAGATTGGAGCTCAGGAAGATGAATCTTCCTGATTTCAGGTCTACTTCTCCAACCACTGTGCCACCTAAATGACCCCAAAAGTCAACAACTGCCACTAATTCATTGTGTTACATGAGGTGAGTCAGTTCTCCTACCAGGCCCTCAGTTTCCTCCTGTATATTAGTGTTTTGGACTCTTCAGGCTTCAAAATAAAGAAATCAAGGAAGATCTCTAAGCAATCAAGTGTTGAGTTGCTCTAGAGCAGCGGTTCCCAAACATTTTGGGGCTCCCGCCCCCTTTCCAGAAAAAATATTCCTTAGCCCCCTGGAAATTAATTTTTTTTTAATTTTAATAGCAATTAATAGGAGAGATAAATGCCCCTGTGGCCATCATCACCTCCCTAGATCGCTGCAGCACCCACCAGGGGGCAGTAGCACCCACTTTGGGAATCACTGCTCTAGAGGAAGCCACCATCAAACTCTGGTGGCCTCTTTTGACTTTAAGATACAAGTAGAGGATGTAGCCACCTTTTACAGAAGAGTAGCAAGTGTGTATTTGTGTGAGAGTGAGTGAGTGGGTATTTGGGTGTGTGCGTATGCGTGTGCACGATTCATCCCCATAAGGATGGACGTAGACTTCCCTGGAGAGACAGTGGTCAGACTAGCATTAGAAGACCCAAGGCCTGGAGGGCTCCCTTCCTGCCTCCCTTGCACTTCTCTGAACCTCTGCAAAATGGAAGCAAAACCCACACAACTTAGCACATAGGCTTCCTGGGAGAAAAGCTCTCTGGAAATGTGGAATTGTGGAGAAATGGAAGTGCCTCCATCCTGACAACACTCTAGCTTGGCTGGGGGCTTTCAAACCAGCTTATGCCTGATAGAAAGTATCTTGTCACTAATATACCTGTTGTTGGTCCATCCCATACCACCAAGTATCCAATGAATATTTCCATCTCTGTGTTCTCTGGGCACCTCCAATTGGTCCAGTCTAAGCCAGAACTCATTGTTTTCCTCCCCAAACTCACCCCCATTATCGACTTCCCTCTCTCTGTCAAGGTCACCAGGATCCTTCCAGGAACCCAGGAATTTGAGCTCCTGATCTCACAGTCTTTTTCAGCTTCTCTCTCCCCCTCCCCATTCCCATTGCCAATCAGTTGCCAAGCCTTCTCACAGATTTCCAATTATAGAATTAGAAAGGGAAGGGCTGCTAGATGGCTCAGTGGATCAAGAGCCAGGCCTGGAGATGGGAGGTCCTGGGTTCAAACCTGGTCTCCGACACTTCCTAGCTGTGTGACCTTGGGCAAGTCACTTGACCCTCATTGCCCACCCTTACCACTCTTCTACCTTGGAACCAATACACACTATTGGACTTTCAAGGCCCTCCAACCCAGTCTTCTCATTTTGCATATGAGGAAACAGAAGCCCAGAATTTTAAGCAACTAAGTCACCAAGTCATAAGTGACACATGGGATCCGGACCAAGGTCTTTTGAGTCCTTACCATCTCTCAGGTTGGTCCCCTTCTCTCTCCTCACACGGCTACCACACAAGTTCAGACTCATCGCTTCTCACCTGGACCATGGCAGTAGCCTTCTCACTGGCCTCCCTGCTCATGCCTCTCCCTTTCCAATCCATCCTTCATCCAGCTATGAAAGTGATATTCCCCAAAACAAAAGTCTGGCCGCATCACTCCCTTGCTCATAAACTCAAGAGGCTCCCTATTGCCTCTGAGATCAAATACAAACTCCTGTGTTTGCCCATTAAAACAGCCTGATTCTAACTTAACTTTCCACCCAAATTGTCCATTAACTCCCCTTCATGTGGACCATTCTCCAGTGAAACTCGCTTTCTCTCTTTTCCTCCTACTTGATATTCCATCGCCCATTTCCCTGACTGTACAGGCTGTTCCCCAGGCAGAGAGCATCCCCTCTCTCTCTCTCTCTCTCTCTCTCTCTCTCTCTC
>NW_025373159.1:0-6292 GCF_016433145.1 Gracilinanus agilis
CCTCCCCCTCCTCCTCCTCCTCCTCCCCCACCACCCCTTTCTCGCCAAACCACCTGCTGTGAAATGTTAACAGGGAACTGGGGATGCTGATAGAGGAAGGAAGGAAGCAGGTTAGACGTTCCCCAGGACAGAAAAAGCCTTTGCCTGCAGAGGCCGGCCTGGTGGGAACGGCTCGGCCTGCACTTGTTTTGCTTAACTCAGCCCTGAAAAGGCCAGACAAAAGCCCCCCCAACCTCCTCAGGAGCAGACAGCACAGGGATGGGGCCAGGCTTTGTCCCTTTGGGGGGCCTCCTGGAAGAGGGGCCTGCGGGGAATCGGGGGAGCACGTTCCAGTGGGGTCTCCAGCACTTACTGTCTGTGACTTGGGGCCACCTCGCAAGCCCTGGTTGGGCCCCTCGACTGTGAAATGAGGGGGCAGAACCAGATGACCCCCCCCCCGGGGTCTTCTCGGATATCCCCGCCAGGCTTAAATCCAAGCTCAATATCATAAAATCACAGATTTGGAGCAGAAAGGGAGGCAGGAATCGTTCTATCTGGCCCCCTCAGCTTTTCTTTAAACCCTCCCTTCTGTCTTAGAATCAATATTTGTGTTGGTTCCAAGACAGAAGAGCGGCAGGGGCTAGGCTGTGGGGGTTAAATGACTTGCCCAGGGTCACCTAGCTAGAATGTGTCTGAGATCAGACTTGAACCCAGGACCTCCTGTCTCTGGGCCTGACTCTCTTCCACTGAGCTCCGGAGCTGCCCCCTCCCCCTGCCCATCCTCCTCGTCTTACAGATGAGGAAACTGAGAATGCCACCTGGCTCCTCTGCCTGCAAATGCCCGTATTTTCCACTGTCTCTTCATGAGGGAATTTGTCCCGACAGGCTTCTTCCTTGTAACGTGAGAATAATAGGATTTAGGGCTTACCGCTTCCAAGGCTCTCATGCGAAAGTGGGGAAGAGACTTGCCCAAGGTAATGGGGGGCAGCGAGCTGCAGAGCCTGCCCATGTTCCGATTAGCGGGTTCCCTTTCAAGCCATTCCAGATGCCTGGAGGAAGGTCTCTGAGCCGGAGCTCCCCCTCTCCGAGCCACGGGGAGTCTGGGCGAAGGGAACCACATCCTGGGCTTGGAGAGGCGCCGTTGCCTAGAGGAGAGACGGCATCCATCAATGCCAGCGGCGACGACCCGTGGGATCCTGGACAACAGAAGGGGGTTGGGGGTAACAAGCCCATCTCTCCTTTGGGCCTCAGTTTCCCCATCTGTAAAAGGAAGGCTTATGAGGTCCTTTCCAGCTTTAGTTCTCCGATCCCATGGCTACAAGGACAGGATGTCAGCTGGACGGCGGCGCACCTCAAAAACGTGCCTGGAATGGACCTTTGGGCGCCTGCCCTGAGTTCAACCTGCAGGAAAACACAGGCTCCCCTCTGAAGTCCACCTCATCCATTTGGGATGTGGCATCAACAACCAAGATGGCAGCTCGGTCCCTCGTTCTGATTAATGGCTGAAAGAAAGGGAGAGGAGACAGTTTGAATTGTTACTTAACCCCTTTAACTTTATCAGTGGTGGCTACAATTCTTCTCATTGTAACTTTTCTTTCTGTGTAGGAATAGTGTGTAGGACCCGTCTCCTACCCATTTCCTTCTAAGGACTCTAGCTATGCGCCCAAGGGTAGCTAAGTGGTAGGGCAGGAAGACCTAAGTTCAAGTCTAGCCTTAGATTCTTACTCTCTCTGTGATCTTGGGCCAGTCACTTCACCCTATTTGCCTCAGTTACCTCATTTGTAAAATGAGCTGGAGAGGGAAATGGCCAACTACTCCAGGATCCTTGCCAAGGAAACCCAAAATGGTGTCCCAAAGGATAGGGCGTAATTAATCCATTTAACAACAAAGATATAAACCATAACTTGTGGTATAATTTTATTATAATAATCTGAAGTTGACATCATTTTATTTCTGTTTCCCAAATATTTTTGGGTCTATTCTTATATAGAAGAATTAGTCTAGAAAAGATATAAAGATTTTTTTTATTTTTAAAAAATGTTATTAAGAAAATTTTTCCATGGTTCCATGATTTATGTTCTTTCCCTCCCCTCCTCCCACCCCCCTCCCATAGCCAACGAGCAAATCCACTGGGTTTTACATGTATCATTGATCAAGACCCATTTCCATGTTATTGATATTTGCACTAGAGTGTTTGCTTAGAGTCTACATTCCCAATCATATCCCCCTCGAACCATGTGATCAAGCAGTTGTTTTTCTTCTGGGTTTCTGCTCCCACAGTTCTTTCTCTGGTTGTGGACAGCATTCTGTCTCATAAGTCCTTCAGAATTGTCCTGGATCATTGCATTGCTGCTAGTACAGAAGTCCATTACATTCGATTGTGTCACAGTGTATCCGTCTCTGTGTATGAGGTTCTCCTGGTTCTGCTCCTTTCACTCTGCATCATTTCCTGGAGATTGTTCCAGTTCACACGGAATTCCTCTAGTTCATTATTCCTTTTAAGGGATTTATATTTTTTAATTATATTTTTATTTTGAGTATTTTCCCATAGTTACCTGTTTCATGTTCTTTCCCTCTCCCCAAACCCCCTTAACCCCCTTAGCCAACTCACAATTCCACTAGGTTTTACATGTATCATTGATTAAGACCTAATTCCATATTATTGATAGTTGGACTAGAGTTATCATTTAGTGTCTACATCCCCAATAATATCCCCATCAGCCCATGTGTTCAAGCAGTTGTTTTTCCTCTTTGTTTCTCCTCCTACAGTTCTTCCTCTGAATGTGGCTGGTTTTCTTTCTCATAAATCCCTCGGCCTTGTTCTGGACTCTTGCATTGCTGGTAGTAGAGAAGTCCGTTATGTTCGATTGTACCACAGTGTATCAGTCTCTGTGTACAATGTTTTCCTGGTTCTGCTCCTTTCACTCTGCATCCATTCCTGGAGGTCATTCCAGGTCACATGGAATTCCTCCAGTTCTTTATTCCTTTCAGCACAATAGTATTCCATCACCAACAGATGCCACAATTTGTTCGGCCATCCCCAAATTGAAGGACATTCTCTCATTTTCCAATTTTTTTGCCACCACAGAGAGCACAGCTATAAATATTTTTGTACAAGTCTTTTTCCTTATTATCCCTTTGGGGTGTAATCCAAGCAGTGCTATGGCTGGATCGAAAGGCAGATAGTCTTTTACAGTCCTTTGAGCATAGTTCCAAATTGCTGTCTAGAATGGTTAGATCAGTTCACAACTCCACCAGCAGTGTATTAGTGTCCCAGTTTTGCCACATCCCCTCCAACATTCATTACTCTCCCCTGCTGTCATTTTAGCCAATCTGCTGGGTGTGAGGTGATACCTCAGAGTTGTTTTGATTTGCATTTCTCTAATTATTAGAGATTTAGAACACTTTCTCATGTGCTTATTGATAGTTTTGCTTTATCTGAGAATTGCCTATTCATGTCCCTTGCCCATTTATCGATTGGGGGGAGGGTTTTATATTTTTGATTGATGTCCCAGTAAAGTGTTGTCTAGGACCATCTCCAAGGTTCTCTCCTCACTGTAGTCACCTCCTGAGCTTGCTGGGATAGCAATCTCTATCACAATCTGATTATTTTCATGATTAGTAGCAGCAACGGTATCATACATTAGTTGGAGAATCCATCGATAAACAGGCATTCACTAAGAGCCTACTGTGTGCCAAGTACTGGTCCAGGTTTACTGTTGGTTACTGTTTCCCTCCCCTCCTCCCACCCCCCTCCCATAGCCAATGAGCAAATCCACTGGATTTTACATGTATCATTGATCAAGACCCATTTCCAATTATTGATATTTGCACTAGAGTGTTTGCTTAGAGTCTACATTCCCAATCATATCCCCCTCGAACCATGTGATCAAGCAGTTGTTTTTCTTCTGGGTTTCTGCTCCCACAGTTCTTTCTCTGGTTGTGGACAGCATTCTGTCTCATAAGTCCTTCAGAATTGTCCTGGATCATTGCATTGCTTTGCAATAACCATTGCAGTGGTTACTGTTGCTCAGCCTTTGTTTCTTAAGAAGACGTGGCATCTAGGATGGACACCTTGACTTGCACCTGAATTGGCTCAAGTGAGGCTCAAGTGAGGCAGAGTTGTGCCTCGTCATCAGTCGCACTCTCTCTTCTGGAGTCATCAAGTCAAGATACAAAAGTCAAGATGACCAGCGATGGATGCCATGGATGACCTTGGGGGGGTTCTATGCCTGGCCAGGCTCTAAGCACTTCACAGAGCCTGCTCTAGCCGCCTTCATGGCCCTTGGAACAAATTCTCATCCACCCATTGCGCAGAGGGAAGTCTTTACACGCTTGGTGTAGACATCTCCCTAACTCAGTGACAAGTTGGAGGCTTATTGGTTGCCCTCCACCTGGTTTGTAGCCTGTCTGCTACCATCATTTGACCATGGTGTAGCCTCTGTGCATGCTACACCTTCTTGGAGCCACCGGTGAGAGTTGGTTGAGGGGTGGACACCAAAGGTGGCTAAGCAGACCTGAAAAGGGCCCAGCAAGGTCGCACACCAGAGGTGCTAGTCCTCCTTGAATGCTCCATCAGGTTCTTGGACTCAAAGACAGTGAGGACACGCTGAAAGAAACAGAGTTTACCTTCTACAGGAAAAGACCATAGGTCCTCCTATTAGGATAGCCAGAATAAATGCAAATAAAATAAATACAATTTAGCTAAATACAAGGTAGTTAGAGGGGCATCTTGGTAACACAGTGGATAGAGATTGAGGCCCAGAATCAGGAAGACCTGAGTTCAAATTTGATCTCAGACACTTCTTAGCTAAGTGACCTTGGGCAAGTCACTTAACCCCCATTGCCTAGCCCTTGCTGCCCTTGTGTCTTAGAACCGATATTAAGACAGAAGGTAAGGGTTTAAAAAAACCACACATAAGGAAATTAGGGAGAGTTGGAGAAGAAATAAAAGGATGCTAGGAATATCCAAATAACGTGAGATTTTGGCCTCAGCAAACACACTTGGCAGTGAAAACTAAAGGAAGATAAATAAAATAAATCTAATTTCTTTCATCAGCTGAAAGTTTATCAAAATTTTCCATGAGGTGGCAGCAGCTCTTCAACCAGTTTTTAGAAAAATGAAGTCGAAGCCATTTCTTTTCTGCCTTTGTTGTGTGGTTGTGTGAGCTCATATCCTTAGCAAAGGTCACTGAAGAGGCCTGGTTTGCAAAGTTGCCCTTTCTCTCTTTACATAAAAGCCATGATTTGAAATGCCCCAACTAGATTCAATTCTCTCTCTCTCTCTGTCTCTCTCTCTCTCTCTCTGTCTCTCTTTGTCTCTCTGTGTCTCTGTCTCTCTCTCCCTCTCTTTTTCTGTCTGTCTGTCTGTCTGTCTCTGTCTCTCTGTCTATCTCTGCCACCTTGCTGCTCCCAAATATAACATTCTTTCATGTGTATATAAGCCCTTCCTAAACTGGCTCCATCCTAATCTGCCCGTCTTATATTTTACTCCCTTCGTGCACTCTATAATCCTACCTATGTGTTTCTCACGAGGATCCTCCATGCCTCTATCTCTCTGTCTGTCTCTCTCCACTTAATGACTAATTGAGGCTCTTTTCTAGCATTGGAAAAATCTCTTCCCGCCCAGGGTGTGCTGGTAAATGTTTAACAGCCTCTCCAGAAAAGGGAGGAAAAAAGCTTGCTTGGCCCACGTTGCAGTTTAAGCTCCATTTTTCACATTTCGCCATCACTTTGCTAACTTTAGACAATCGATGAAACAATAAATCAAATGCTCATTTGTAATGTTTTCCAATTTCCAAGATGTAAACGCTTCCACTGAAATGTTAGCAGGATCAAGCCGGTTTGAGCTGGCTCCAGCACAGCCCGGCTTCCAGCTGTCTAGTGAACAACACAGAATTCAATTCATAACAAAAGGATGACACAGAATTCTTTTTAACTCAAGGAATTTGAACACTTTCTTCCCACAGTCAGCCGCATAATGCAGGTCCTCATTACCTCTCACTGAGGCCACTGCAGTAGCTTTCCGATTGGTCGTCCGGCCTGAAGAATCTCTTCACTCCAATCTGTCCTGCATGGAGTTGCCAAAATGATTTTCCTAATGAGCACATCCGACCATGTCACGGCTCTCTATTCAATAACCTTCCATGGCTCCCTATCACTGTAGAATCAAATACAAATTTCTTTTTTTTTTAACCCTTCCACTGCTGAGGAATCTGGAATGTTGCCTCCCTCAATCCAATATGAGCTTTTTTACCTTTCTTTGCATCCCCAGTCCCAGGGCCCAGACACATAAGTAAGAGCTTAATAAACA
>NW_025373160.1:0-8507 GCF_016433145.1 Gracilinanus agilis
GGCCCTGCCGGGGCCCCAGAGGGGCAGCCGCCGCTCCGAAAGCACAAGCAGAAGGGCGAGGCCTGGAGCGGCCGAGGGCGATGGGGCAGGGCGAGGGCCGCCCACGAGCACAGGTGCCTGGGCAAGCTGGCGGTGCGCGTGGAGCTGCCCAAGGCCCTGCGGCCCCTGCTCCTGCACGACTGGAGGCTGGTGACCCTGGAGAAGCGGCTTTTCGTCCTGCCCGCCAAGAGGCCGGTGGAGGCCATCCTGGCCGAGTACGTGGTGCGCCAGCAGAACTGCCAGACGGCCTTCAAGAAGTACCCCGTCGGGGAGGCCGTGGTGGCCCTGCAGGAGTTCTTCGACCTGGTGCTGAGCAGCCAGCTGCTCTTCCGCTTCGAGAAGCTGCAGCACTGCCGGATCCTGCTCCGCCACCCCCAGGCCCGCATGTCCCAGATCTACGGGGGCGCCCACCTGCTGCGCCTCTTCCCGCAGCTCGGCCCCATGCTGGCCTGCGCTCCCCTGGGCGCCCCCAGCCTCCGGCTGCTGCTGAGCCACCTGCAGGGGTTCCTGCAGTATTTTGCCAGCGACCCGTCCCTGCTGTTTAAGGCCGCCACCGACTACCAGGTGGCCTCGGCCGAGTACCAGCAGCAGGCCGGGTGAGGCTGCGCCCCCCCCCTTCCCTCGCCCCTCGCCCGTTGGCATTTCTCTGTCGGTTCAGTTGTCAGGGTGGGAGCTCCTTTCCCCCTCTGCAGAGCGGTGCCACGTGGGAGCTGTGCCCGGCCGGGGACACCCGCACGATCGTCCAGCGTCCTGGATGCCCGCGTCAGTGCCCCCGGAGCTTCCTGGACCACCTGATCCTGGCCTCTAGCCATCCCTGCCCTGGCCGGGGCCGCTCTCTGCCCACACGAGAGGGCGTCACCGTGTGGCCAGGAAGGGAGCCCCACTTCGGAGGTTTCCCCCAGCGATCCCAGCAGCCTTTCGGGCAGCCAATAAAGTGCCTTCTGCGTTGCCAGTGGTCTGGACGTGGCTCTCCTTGCTTCGGCGGTGTCTTCCCGGGGGTGGAAAGGGAGATTTCACGGCTCCCCCCAGCAGCGGGGGGTTGGGGGCGGGAGCAGGCGGCGAGGCCCGTTCCCCAGGGTGGCCCCACTAGCCAGGAGCAGCTCCGGGGCCTGGGCGAGTCGAGGCCACGGCGGCGGCGGCAGCAGCAAGAGATCCCGTTCTAATGGGGGAGACCTCGTGCCGAGGCCAGTGGCGCTCCGTAGAAGGAGCAGGGAACCGGGGACTTCTGTGCCAGCTTTGAGGCGCCAGGGCTAGTTGGCGATTGGCACCGGGGCCAGGCTGGCATCTCAGAGGGTTTCTCTCCCCCAAGGCCGTTCCGGCTTGTCTCCGAGCTTTCAGCCTGAGGGCCGGCAACGTGCCATCCTCACTTGGAGCAGAAGGCCGCTCTCTTGTGGCCCACCATCTGCGGCTCCAGCAGTGCCCGGGAACGGATGCCGCGTCTTCAGGGCTAATGGGGAACGTCAGTCCAGGACCGCCACCCCCACCATGCTGGCAAGCCTTCTGGGACCAAGAGGAAGGGACTAGGCAAGGGTCTCTGTGGAGATCCGAGACCCCCAGCTGGCAGGGCTCCGCCTCCCCCCCCACACACAAACACTCCTAGAGGCCCGAGTGCGAGGCCGTCCCTGATCCGCTTCACTACTACAGAGTGATCCGGAAATTGTCTCCGTCCCAGAGCCCAGCCCCGTGTAGCCAGGCCTGCCCAGGTGCCTCACGGTGCAGCCCTCGGTGGTTCTCCTTGTCCCTGGAAAGTGCTCCACAGACTCCCTTCCCCCAGCGGGTCGTTCGTTCCCTCCTCGATTCCTTCCTCGGGGTTCTCGGGCTCTTTGCCCCAGCAGCCTCCCGGGAGAGGGGCAGAACGGATGGGTGCCCCCTCCAAGAGGGCCGTCACCAACTCGTTCAGCCGAGGGGCCGGGGCACATGGGGAGGGGAGGGGAGGGAGGGAGGAAGGCCAGGGAGGGCTGCCCACCGGGGCCACGGGGGCCGGCTCTATCTGGCCTCCCGGCTGGGCTCAGAGTTCAAGGATTTACGGACACCGAGTCCCCGGGAGACTCACGGCGGCACGAGCTTCCTTAGCGACTGGCGCACACACAGAGGCACCGACACCCTCCCACGAGAACTCGCCCACGCTCGCCGGTGCACACAGACGCACAAGGCTAGAGTCACTCCTGGGGGGGGGGGGGCAGGCATGGACCAGAGATGCCGAGCGGCCCCCACGCCACTCGCGCTCGCTCCCCCTTCTCCCAGGGATCTCTGGCAAAGCCTCCCGAGGCTGCCCGGCTCCTCCACGTTCGCCTCGGGGAGAGCCCGGAGTCTCTCCTCGCCCGGCGTGGCACCTGCACGGCTTCCTCGGAATGGCCTCGAGGTCCCTCTACCGTCATCTCTGACTGGTTCCCGAAGGGCTCCCCGCGGCCTTGTGGCGGCCGCCTTGGGCGGATGGGGAAAGCGAGGAGCCCCGGCCGGGCTCCCTCACG
The DNA here is from genome assembly GCF_016433145.1 of Gracilinanus agilis. Taxonomy (NCBI): domain Eukaryota; kingdom Metazoa; phylum Chordata; class Mammalia; order Didelphimorphia; family Didelphidae; genus Gracilinanus; species Gracilinanus agilis. Next base: position 2,511 of record NW_025373160.1, read on the forward strand.
GCTCCCGGGGCCCTGGGACACCCCTGGGCGGGGAAACTGAGCCCACGAGAGCGCCTAGGGATGGCCTTTGGCTTGGAGTCTTCAGCCAGCTAGGAGTGTGGGATAGCTTTTGGCCAGCAGAGGGTGCAGGAAGGGCCAGGCTTCCCTCGCCGCTCACCAGATGGTGCCCGCACTCCATACAAGCCATGGAGCTTCCTCCCTCTCCCCCTCCGTGCCCCCCCCACCCCGGCCCTTAGATCAAGATCCAAGGCCAGACGAGACGTGGCCGGAAAGCACGACACCACTGAGGCGGACTCGGCGGAAAGAGGACCCTTTAATGAAGCAGCGAGCCGCCCCACGAGCTCTGCGAAGGTGGACCAGGGCCCTCCTCGGCCTCCTCGGCCTCCCTTCCCGCTCCGACATATCCCCGCGTCGTTCCCTTTGGCGAGTGGACAATCGCGGCCAACCCAAAGGTCCCGCCACAACCCAGAGGAACGGGGGACCGAGAGCCCGCCCCGCCCGCCCTCCCACTCTGGAGGCTGAGAGCGAAGCCCGACGCTGCTGCTCCTGGGGGTTGGGCTTCTCTCGCTGGGCATCGGTCTGTGGAGGTCCCTCGCCATCACGCCCGGCCACACGGAGCAGCTGGAAACGCTGGGCCACAAGCAGGCCCTTCCCCGTTTTTCTCTGGAAGACGGCTGGGTTTTGGCGAGCTGAAGGAGATCCATCGAGCGGGCCCAAGTCCGTCCCTGTCCCTGGGCTGTGTCCGAGGAGCCCGTCTCCGGGCCGGCCTTCTCCGATTGCCCCGATGAAGGAAGCGGCTGGTGCAGAAGGCCCCGCTCCATGGGCTTCCTGGAAAGGGCGGCGCTTCCGAGTTCTTTCTTTCCTTTGGAACAAGGGACAAGGCGGCAAGTGACCCCTTTGGCCGGAGCGAGTTCTTCGACCTACCTGCGTGCTCCCCGCCGGCACCAAAGCGAAGTTGGTCTTCGGTTACTTCTCCCGAGTTTCCATGCAGGGCTGCGTGTCTGCCCACAGGCCCGTGTCAGCCAGAGAGCTCTCCTCTGGCGAGCCAGCATGGGTGCGGCCCGAGAAGAGGAGAAGTCACGGGAGAGACGAAGCACGAGGCCCAAAGGGAGCCTTCCCAAAGCGGCCTCGGGGACACGAGAGTGTGGGGATACTGACTGGGAGGCTGGAATTCTGGGACGAGGGGTGGGCACGAGAGGCGCAGGACTGGGGCCGGGCAGCAGCTCCCCCCGGAAAGGAGATCCATCTGTGCACGAATGGCACGGAGCTCTCCTCCTCGCGGCCCTCCCCAGCCAGAAGGCCAGCTGGGCTGCTCCGGAGCATCTCCGGCCCAGCGAGCTCTCCTCCAATGGCTCCGGCCCCTTCCCATCACGTTCCCTCTGTGGTAGGCGACGGTCAGATGGGCTTTTCCAAAGGAACGTCGTCCTCAACAGGCCTTAGCCCAGATATTGGGACTTTGTCCCCTCCCACGAAGGAGGCCCGACCCCACCCCCCCAGCACACACGCACATGCACACGCACATGCACACGCACACACACACACCCAACCCGCCCCGTTTCAGACTCGGGGAGTCCCGAGCTGGGTTCCTCTGTCCCTCCCGCTCAAGTACCTGCCATCGTGCTTTCTCCACACTTCCTGCACGCCTGTCCTGCTCCCGGAGCCTGCAATCCGGGCTCTAAGGCTGCCACGCCTGGAGCCGGGTCCAACACGGAGCTCACGGATGGCCTCTAAAACCGAGAGGGAACAGCGGCCCAGAACCTGGTCTCCAGAGGGGAGACACAGCAGGGACGGGGGAAGGTGTTCCTGGGCCCCTCTCGGATTCGGTTCAGGCGCCCATGCTGGGGGGCCCTCCAGGTGTGGCAGGAGGGAAAGAGAGTCCCGGGCTTAGTCTTGCCCGGTTTAAAGACGCCGCCTTTCTGGCCAGGCGACCCAAAGAAGATGCATCCAGGATGGGATGCAGGAGGTGCACATGTGGCGCCTCCACTGGAGGAAACTCTGCATGCTTGAAAGGACAAACCAAGAGCCGATGCCTCCAGAAGGGGGCGCGCTCTTTGTTTTTCATTGAGAACAATCCCGAGAACCCACACTGGGGATGAGTTCCAAGAGAAAAGGGCAGTAAGGGCCAGACAATTGGGATGGAGTGACTTGCCCAGGGCCACACGCCTAGGGAGTGTCTGGGGCATCCAGATTCTCCCCCTGCACATCCAGCACTCTATCCACTCTGCTACCTAGCTGCCCCAGTGACAAAAATTATTATAACAAAGTGAAAAAAACTGGAGGGGAAAAGCCATAGGAATATCTAAATTCTCTCATTGCAACTGACCTGGAAGACAAATCGAGGAGAGAAAAAACAAAGAGCCCTAACCCCCTCCCCCAAAAAGAGCCTAAATGTCCTATTTCCAGAAATCTTATACGGAAAATTGTCCATATAGCTTGGAACTAGAGGGCAAAGGGGACATAGAGTCTGCCAGCTACCTCCTGAAAGAAACTCCCAGAAGAACACAGGAGCATCAGAGCCAAAATCGAGAGCCTCCGGGTCAAAGAAAAAATACTGCCAGCACCCAGTAAGAAGTCATTCAATACCTAGCTAGGAGCCATAGTCAGGATCACAAAAGATTTAGCAGCCACCACTTTAAGGGAGCGCAAAGCTTGGATTGTGATATTATATGGGCTTAGAGTCAGAATAACCTCTCCAGCAAGGCCGCGTATAATCCTTTCAAGAAAAATGGATCTTTCATGAAATCATGATGAAAAGGGAGAGAAAAGGAAGGAGTCCCAACACAAGAACTAAGATAAATAGGAAAATGTAAACCCAAAGAACAAAGGCCTGAGCCAAGATCAATTGTAAATCCTCTCTCCCTCCCTCCCTTGTCTTTGTCTCTCCTCGTTTTTCTCTTCCCTCTTTCTCCTGTTTGTTTATGTGTCTGTGTCTGTCTCTGAAAGAGAGAAGAGGAGGGGAGGGGAGGGGAGACCCAGAGAAAGGAAGCTGACTCTTTTTGAACTGATATCTCCCCACCTTGCTGTGAAGTGTATTTGTCCATATACCACCTCTTCAGTGGAGCTCGTTCGGGAGCACTGACCCTTCCAGAACCCCGAAACCCTATATTTCCTGCCTTCCCGATTCACATACTAAGGGTCCAGAAGACCAAAGTGATTCCTTTTCAACTACCAAGACCCAGTGACATCTAATTTACATAACAGACCCCTCAGTGCTTGGAAGAACTTCAGCTACTATTTCTTCTGCAAAAAAAAAAACAACCAGCCAACAGGAGCCATCCCCAAAATTCAGCCCCTCCCTGCTGACTCAAAAGTACCTGAAGTTCTAACTAAATCCTTTCATGGTATTTGGACAAGGGTTCAATCCCCAGACAGGGAAGACCTAGGACCATGCAGTTGCCATTCTGCTCCCAAAGACATATATTCTGTTTTTTGCAGATGCTGTAAAAGGGAATTCTTTGTTCTCTCCAGTTCACACTTGTGAAAGGGAATCCTTTATGCCCTTTGTCTATTTGGAGTTAACCCTTTGGTTAACAATCACTTAAGTACCCCTACTTAGTACCTCACCAGCTTGTGAAGAATTAACTCTCCTTTGTCCACTTTTGAGTTGAACGCCCTAATACTTAGCACTAGGTGGAGGAGCTATGAAGCCATATAGAAATGCAGTTCGCCAGAGCAGCACGATTTATACAATAACAAGGAAAAGAACAAGAACTGAGCAATTCCCCAGTTCCAGAGGACCAAGACTACAGTATCCTGCCTTCCTCCTGACAGACCCAAGAAGTGCTGGACTGAAGGTACTGGAAAGGTGTTCATTAGTTTGAATAGATTCCGTCTGATGAGCTTTGACTTCAGGAGGGGCCTGGAGGGGGATCAGCTGGGTCCGCCCAACCTTTGGGGATGAACAGAGATGATGACATACGTGGCATGCTGTGGGATTGGTCCCTTTAATAAGTGGAAAGAGGACTTGCAGGTAAGAAGGGTAGCTTTGTGACCTCCGCTGGCCTCCGTTTCCCCTTCTGTAAAATGGAGACCACCTACCTCCCAGAGTCTGGGCTATCGAAGCGCCAGTTATTTTCAGCGCTAGCTCTCAAGTTACGCTGGAACGGGTAAAGGGTGTCTCGTGGCAACCTCAGAGGTTTAAATGTCAGCGTTCCAGCAGATCTACTTTGGATAGCCGTGGCTAGCAGGGGCACCGCAGCTGGGCAGGTTTTGTGTGTCCTGTGAGGGATGCCTGAGGGCAGCACGAGCCACTCTTACCCACTCCACAGCCAAAGGCTGGGAGCAGCTGCCCGGCCGCCAGCCTGGCATGAGCTTTCTGGCGAGGGTCTAGAGCGAGTTGCTCCGGAAGCAGGTGGGCCACAGGCGTGGCCAGGAAAGCCAAGAGAAGAGAGAAGAGCACAGTTTTGCTCCAGAGAGGAGAAATGGAGAGGTGGGCAAAGGGCACAGTTTCTTACTGGCGCTGAGCATCCGTCCCTCCGTCTTCTACCCAGAAGGCAGCGCGTGCACCAGAGCGAGCAGCACAGAACAGGGGTTGGCAGGGGGTTTCCAGAGGGAAGTCAGCCAAGCTTCTTCTTGACTTCCCATGCATTGTGCTGTGTGTAGGAGAAAGGGAGAGAGTCAGAAAGTAGCGGGGAGCCAAGGAGGAGATGAGGGGTGTTCCCGTTGACTGAAGGCCTGCAGGATCCTGGCTCTACTAGAACTTTGTGTTCCATGATCTCAGCCGAGCCATCCATTGGCGCTTCCTGACCAGATTTGCTGCCCCGCTCTCCACAGAGGTCCTTCCAGACCTTCCCGCTCCTCCTCAAATCTGCCGGCACTCTGTCCGCTGAGAACCTCGGCTCACCTTTCACTGAAATCTCGAGGCTGTTCGCAGGGAGCTCCTTGTTCTCCCCTCCTCGGCTCACGTGAGTCGGACGCTTTCTGGGATCCTCTCATTGGCCCCCGTCCCCCTGGGAGAGGTAGCCCCTCGCGAGCCGAGCCCAGCCCAGCCCATCTTTGCCAGCCCGTTGCCCCCTCTGCCGTCCCCAGTCTCTTCTCTGCCCTCTGTGTGTGTGTGTCCTAGAGGCTTCCCAGCTGCCTCCACACGTGCCTAGAAGGAGGAAGAAAGCACAACTGAGTCGTCCCTCAATTTCCCCATCCTGCCGGCTGCCCCCCATTGAACTCCTCGAGAAGGCCGTGGCCATTAGGGGCCCCGGGCTCGTCCCCTCGCCCTCTCACACGCCCGCCCGCCCCTTTCCTCCCTGCTCTGGCTTTCACGTCTGCCGCCTCTCGGTCCCGAGGCCCTTCGGGCTCGTGGCCTCTCGGGGCTCCGCTGTGAAGCGGGCCCTCTGGCCTCCCCGGCTGCCCCTCACACCCCTCAGGCTGAATTTCAAACTCTCCCAATGACCCGCGTCCCAGAGAGCCCCCGGAAGAGCCGGGGAGGAGGCCGGGCGGGCAGGCCGGGCGGGGAGCCGCTGGCAGTTTCCCTGACTCCAGTCACTGGGCCTGAACTCCAAAACAAGACCCCGAGAGCCAGAGAGGAGGGAGCGACCCGCTCGGGATCGAGAAGGCTCCCACCGCTTGGCCACTGCTAGAACGGAGACAGCTCGGCCAGCCTGGATTTAGACCCAGGTATTCGCTAAGGGAGGGCCTGTGGGCAGACACAGCCCTCGAACCCTACGGACATTTAAAGCTCAGGGGAAAGGGGGCTCGGGATTGAGGAAAATACATGGCCAAGGTCACTCGGACTCCTGAAAGTGCCCTTGTCCCCGAGATGGCTTAGCTTTTGGCTTAGCCGGATCTCTGGCCGATCCTCGGCTTCCAGCCCAGGCTCTGTCCTCCAGTTAGAATCCGTTCACAGGGATCGGGCTGCCGGGGGACGGCGAGCGGGTCCGGCCTGCTGGATGGCTCTGGGCAGCTTGGCCTGGAGGCCGTGCCCAGCCCATGGGGCGCAATGAGGAGACGAAGGCCCCGGATCCAGGCATCGCCAGCTGGAGGTCAAAGAGCGTGTGGGGGGGG
>NW_025373161.1:0-4521 GCF_016433145.1 Gracilinanus agilis
ATATATATATATATATATATAATGTTCAAAGACAGGATACACACACACACACACAAATATATATAAAATGAAATTTTAATGAATGTGAGTTTAAAGCATCGTCCAATCCCTTCATATTCTCCCCCACTATAAAAACACTTCCTTGCATGCTTCTTTTATGTGAGATCATTTTCCCAATTCTTTTCGTACATTCAACTTTTCCATCCCTTAACTTTATTTTTACAATTCTATCATAGCCATCTCACACACATGCCCTCTGCCTATGTATACACCTTTATTGTTCAGGCATTCAATCATGGCCAACTCTATCTGGCCCTGTGAACTATGAAGCCCATGGAGTTTTCTTTGCAAAGATACTAAAGTATTTTGCCATTTCCTTCTCCATTGATTAAAGCAAAAAGAAGTTAAGAGATTTCTCCAGAGCCACATAGTATATGAATCTGGATTTGAACTCAGATCTTCCTGACTCCAGATCTAACATTTTATTCACTGAATCCTCTAGTTATCTCTGTAATCCTTCTTACTACCCTAATAATGATAAAGTTCTTAGGAATTATAAGTATCATTTTCCCATATAGGAATATAAAAAGCTTAATTTTATAGAAACCCTTATGATTTCTTTTTCATATTTACCCTTTCATGCTCTCTTGATTTTTGTATTTGAAAATCAAAGTTTTTATTAATCTCTGGTCTTTTCATCAGGAATGACTGAAAGTTCTCTGTTCCTTTGAGGTAAAAGCTGATGAATATTGTGTTATCCTGCCTGTGACTCATCAATATCTGAATTATTTCTTTCTAGTTGCTTATGATATTTTTTCCTTGACCTGAAAACTCTGAAATTTGAAAATAATATTCTTCAGAGTTTTCATTTTACTATGTATTTTTGGAGCTGATTCATGAATTCATTCAACTTCTATTTTACCCTGTAGATCAAAGATATTGGGATACTTTTCCTTTTTTTTTGATTTCTTGAAATTTTATCTCTAGGCTTCAAAGGGATGGTCATCTGGTCTCTTGGTCTATCATCTTGTATTTATTGAAGAAATGCATTAGTTCTCCTATTCCTTTAAGTACTAACACCTGTCTTTTCCCTGCAACTATGACTAGGTCTTCTGCTCTCATTAGTTAAAACCTGATACCCTTCTCTTTTTGTGTCCAGCCATAATTGCTCCTCTCTATTCCAAAATTGTGATCCAGAGCTGCTGATGGAAATTAGAGTAGACAAATAATTCCTGATCTTAATCCTAGTATTAGTTCAGTATCTCTTGCAATCTCTTTCTGACCAAGACCTGGAATCTGCTACTAATGGTGCTGCTATTTGTCCTGGTGGTTTCCAAGGCCTACTACCTGAGTTAACACAGGATGCAATCTTGCCTTTCCCTAGTTCAGTGTAACAAACCTCTCCTATAGACCTCCTAAATTCTCTTGGGCTAAAAGATTTGTCACTCGGTTATTTTTATTGGCTCTCTCACCAAAGAATTATTTCTGAGGGATTATTTGAAAATTATTTGGAGGAAAATGTAGGAAAATTTCAGTTAGGTTCCCTCTTCTACTTTTGGTTCTATAGCAATTAACCTATTTCTTAACCTGAGATAGAATCTGTCTGCTTCAGACAAAATAAGTTATATCAAATAGGTTTAGTGTAATATAAGCTTACTTCTTAAAGACTTACTTTAAAGAGTTTCCCATTGATCAATGGCCCATTTAATATATCATGAAACACAGAATCAGAGAACACTAGAGATAAAAAACAAAATCTAACCACCTCATTTGACAATGGAGATTAATAAGGCTTTAAAAAGTTTTCATGAGTGGCTCAGTGGAGACCGAAATCATGCAAAGGCCATATTAGCAGTGTCCTAGAGCCAGCTCCAATTGGCTCATGAAAGACTGTATTATATTTATTTGTGAGTATTTGCATCTTGTAAATGATCAAATACTACAATAAAATTCTACAAAATTGATTTATTAATTTCTTATTGCCTGGATTTGAGAATGTAATGGAGAAAATGTTTATATATACTAAACTTAAAAGTGTGCTAATTCTTTTTTTTTTATTTACATGCAGAGTTTATTCTAGCAATACATAAAAATTAATAGTAACATCAGTAGATATAAGAATGAGAGCAGGTTAAGGGGGAAGATAATACTGGGGAGGGAGTAGTTACAATCCTAACTCACTCCCCAGTATTATCCCCAACTATTAATTGAAAAAGGAGATTGGATTTACTCTCTTTATGACAAGGGCTGCTTTGCCCCTCAGGCCACATAATAGCATCCTTCCATCTGCTCCTCCACAAATTCAGCATATTTGATGCTAGATTTAGTGTCTACCATGAATTGCCTTATACCAATGTAGCTCAGACCTCCTTAGCTCAAGCAATTGATCAGCCTTATCCTCTCCAGCAACAGGAATTGCAAATGCCTAAAATGTAATAAATGTAATAAATTATAAAAGAAATTATTTTTGGAAAATCCTGGAAATTATGAACTGATGCAGAATAAAGTGAGTAGAACCAGCAGAACAATTTATACAGTGACACCATGGTAAAGAAATGGAAATAAAACAAGAAAAACAACTTTTAAAGACTGACCAAAGGGATGACCAGCTACATTTCCAGAGTGTTATTATAGAATATTTCTTTTTCTTTTTTTTATTCTTTCTTTTTCAGGTGATATTTTTTATTGTTTTTAACATTTATTAATAATCATTTTTAACATGGTTACATGATTCATGCTCCTACTTTCCCCTTCACCCCCCGCACTCCCCCCACCCATGGCCAACGCACATTTCCACTGGTTTTGTCATGTGTCCTTGATCAAGACCTATTTCCAAATTGTTGGTGGTTGCATTGGGGTGGTAGTTTCGAGTCCACATCCCCAATCATGTCCACCCCGACCCATACCTTCAAGCAGTTGCTCTTCTTATATGTTTCCTCTCCTGCAGTCCTTCCTCTGAATGTGGGCAGCGTTCTTTACCATAAATCCCTCAGAATTGTCCTGGGTCATTGTATTGCTGCTGGTACAGAGGTCCATTACATTTGATTTTACCACAGTATATCAGTCTCTGTGTATAGAGTTCTTCTGGCTCTGCTCCTTTCGCTCTGCATCTGTTCCTGGAGGTCTCTCCAGTTCGCCTGGAACTTCTCCAGTTTCTTATTCCTTTTAGCACAATAGTATTCCATCACCCGCATATACCACAGTTTGTTCAGCCATTCCCCAATTGAAGGACATACCTTCCTTTTCCAATTTGTTGCCACCACAAAAAGCACAGCTATAAATATTTTCATACAAGTCTGTTTATCTATGATCTCTTTGGGGTACAAACCCAGCAATGGTATGGCTGCATCAAAGGGCAGGCATTCTTTTATAGCCCTTTGAGCATGATTCCAAATTGCCAGCCAGAATGGCTGGATCAGTTCACAGCTCCACCAGCAATGCATTAATGTCCCAATTTTGCCACATCCCCTCCAATATTCATTACTCTCCCCTTGTTTCATTTTAACCAATCAGCTAGGTGTGAGGTGATACCTCAGAATTGTTTTGATTTGCATTTCTCTAATTATTAGAGATTTGGAACACTTTCTCATGTACTTATTGATACTTTTGATTTCTTTACCTGAAAATTGCCTTTTCATGTCTTTTGCCCATTTATCAATTGGGGAATGGCTTGATTTTTTATACAATTGCTTTAACTCCTTGTATATTTGAGTAATTAGACTCCTGTCAGAGTTTTTCGCTATAAAGATTTTTTCCCAATTTGTTGTTTCCCTCCTGATTTTGACTACATTGTTTTTGTTTGTAGAAAAGCTTTTTAGTTTAATATAATCAAAACCATTTAATTTACATTTTGTAATTTTCTCTAACTCTTGCTTGGTTTTAGTCTTTCCTTTCCCAGAGATCTGACAAGTATACTATTCTGTGTTCACTGAACTTATTTATAGTTTCCCTCTTTATATTCAAGTCATTCACCCATTCTGAATTTATCTTGGTGTAGGGTGTGAGATGTTGATCTAAACCTAATCTCTCCCATATTGTTTTCCAAATTTCCCAGCAGTTTTTGTCAAATAGTGGATTCATGTCCCAAAAGTTTGGCTCTTTGTGTTTATCATACACTGTCTTACTGATGTCATTTACCGCAAGTCTATTCCATTGATCCTCCTCTCTGTCTCTTAGCCAGTACCATATTGTTTTGATGATTGGTGCTTTATAGTATAATTTAATATCTGGTACTGCTAGGCCCCCTTCCATCACATTTTTTTCATTATTTCCCTTCATATTCTTGATCTTTTGTTATTCCAAATGAAATTTGTTATAGTTTTTTCTAATTCAGTAAAGAAGTTTTTTGGTAGCTTGATAGGTATGGCGCTAAATAGGTAAATTAATTTGGGTAGAATTGTCATTTTTATTATGTTAGCTTGACCTACCCATGAACAGTCAATGGCTTTCCAATTGTTTAGATCCAGTTTTATTTGTTTGGAAAGTGTTTTGTAGTTGTTTTCATATAATTGCTGTGTTTGT
>NW_025373162.1:0-1064 GCF_016433145.1 Gracilinanus agilis
GGAGGAAGTCGTTGTATGTAAGCCTGTCCTCGAAGTTGAAGAGCTGCTGCGCTGTGAGCCCTTCATCTGGAAGGTAACAAGTCCCTACGCTGATGAGATAGTCTGTAGTGGTGGGGACGGGAGAAGACCGGAGAGGATGGGAGGAGGGGAGGAGGAGGTGGGCTGGGCTGGCTGGAGGTCCGACTCCAACCGGTGGGGCTGATGCTTCTCCCACAGAGATGGACATCCCCTTAATTTCCAGTTCTTTGCTACCACAAAAAGAACTGCTATAAATTGTTTTGTACAAATAGGTCCTTTTGTCTTTTTAAAAATCTCTTTGAGATACAGACCTAGTAGGATTATTATTGGAACAAAGGGTATACAATTAATAGCCCTTTGGACATAGTTCCAAATTTCCATCCGGAATGATGGGATCACTTGCAACTTTACGTTATTTTGCCATATCCCCTCCAACATTTTTCACTTTCCTTTACTGTCATATTAGCCAGTCTGACAAATGTGAGGTGGTTCCTTAGGATTGTTTTAATTTGTATTTCTCAAATCAATACTGGTTTAGAATGGTTTTTCATATGATTTATAGATAGCTTTCATTTCTTCATCTGAAAATTGCTTATTCGTATCCTTTGACCATTTGTCAATTAGGAAATGATTTGTATTCTTAAAAATTTGACTCAGTGGGGCAGTTGGGTAGCTCAGTGGATTGAGAGTCAGGCCTAGAGATGGGAGGTCCTAGGTTCAAATCTGACCTCAGACACTTCCTAGCTGTGTGACCCTGGGCAAGTCACTTAACCCCCATTGTCTCGCCCTTACCACTCTTCTGCCTTGGAAGCAATACACAGTATTGATTCCAAGACGAAGGTAAGGTTTTAAAAAAAAATTTCTTTTACTCGGTTCTCTATATATTTGAGAAATAAGGCCTTTATCAGAGAAATTTATTGTAAAATTTTTTTCCCAGTTTGTTGTTTCACTTCTAATCTTGCTTGCATTGGTTGTATTTGTACAAAAGCTTTTTTTTTTAATTTAATATACTCAATATTATTGATTCTATATCTCATAATGTTCTC
>NW_025373163.1:0-4417 GCF_016433145.1 Gracilinanus agilis
GTATATATTTTATAATATATGATATAATTTATTTAATCATTATATTATTATATATTAAACATATATAATATATAATGTGTAAACATATGTTTTAATATATAAATATATATGTATGTGTGTATATATAAATACATATAAATAAATATATATGTATATACATATATATAGATATGTATGTATATGTATAAAAATATAAAACCCAAGAACATCCCAGAGTTGTTGTAAGATTAAAATAAGGTAATATTCATAAAGTATTTGGCACTTAGTAGGCATTTAATAAATACTGATCCCCCTTGTTACTTTCAACATGCTGCCCTATTATTATTGTTATTATATATGTCATGTAATTATTATTAGTCCTACTTAACGAGATAGCCTGTTTCATTCCCTCAAACACTTCTCACTACGTCTTTATATAGTCATTATTATTTGTCATTAGTGCCAAAGCTCCATTGGTGCCAGTCATCGGCTTGTCAGTAACTTATGGCCTTAGAGAGTTGCCTGGGGCATGGAGAAGAGGTGACTTTCCTACAGTCACAGTTCCTTTGGCAGAAGAAGGATATGAGCCCATGTCTCTGGTAACAACTCATATGACCCAGGGGTAGCTGATAGTACAATGAATACAAGGCTGGACCTGAATTCAGGAAGATCTCAGTTCAAATTCAGCTTCCCACCGTTAATAGTTTTGTGATTCTTGGACAAGTCTCTTAAGCTCTCTTTGCCTCAGTTTCCCCAACTCTAAAATGGAGATAATGCCTGCACCTACCTTGTTGGGCTGAGGTGAGGATCTAATGAGATAATATTTATAGGAGCATTTAACCCAGTGCCTGGCACACAGTAGGTGCTATATAAATGTTTATTTCCTTCCTCCCTTCTTCTCTCAGTTTCCTTATTTATAAAACGAAGGGATCTGACTCCATGGCTTTCAAATCCCTTCTACCTCTCAATCTTGCAACAGTGATCCCAAAGGTGAAGCTTGGACCTCAGCCAATTATAGGCAGCCTCAGCAACTATAGACATAAGGGAGGAGGAAGAGTCCCAGACAAACTATTATTATTTGAAATGGTTTGGGACATAAGTGGCAGCGTTATCCCGGAGTGGGAGGGGGCAGGTCCTGGGCCAATCACAGTGAATGGGCTCCACTACCCAGCAGGCGAATTGAAGGGGAAAAGGAAAATAAAGGACACCAAAGGACAGCAGAGGGTTCCCGTTACCAGTCAGCTCACTCAGCCTGACCAGGTTGAGTTTTGTGTTTCATATATCAATTTAGAGCTGAAGGGCATTTAGAGTCCATCTATTTTGGCCCCATACATCTTACAGATGAGGAAACTTGAGTAAAGGGACTTGCTCAGGGGTACAGGGCAATAAGTAGCCCAGGCAGGATTTGAACCTAGATCTCTCCTGATTCTAAATCTGGCACACTTTCCATATGTATCTCATTTTTAGCATATTTATAAAAGGTATTACCATTTCGTTTTTTTCCTTCTGTCTTTAGCTACTCCTTAAGGCACTGAGGCTACCTCCTAATCCTGCTAAACTCAGACCTCAGAGCAATACTGTGTGACTTTGGGCAAGTTATTCAACCCCTCTGAGCCTCAGTTTTCCCACCTGTAAAATGGGAATAAGACACACTATGTAGGTCATAAAGTTGTGAAAGTTAGGTAAGAAAACCATGAGTGTGGGGGGCAGCTGGGTAGCTCAGTGGATTGAGAGTCAGGCCTAGAGATGGGAAGGTCCTAGGTTCAAACCCGGCCTCAGCCACTTCCCAGCTGTGTGGCCCTGGGCAAGTCACTTGACCCCCATTGCCCACCCTTACCACTCTTCCACCTATGAGACAATACACCAAAGTACAAGGGTTAAAAAAAAAAAAAGAAAAAGAAAAAAAAAAAAGAAAACCATGAGTGATAGTCTTGAGTTTTCAAAGACTATCCTGTCAGAAAGAAAACTCTCTAGTAGACCCTCCCAACAATGAAGAAGTCCAGGGCTGGACTGTATGCATTTTTTTTTTTTTACCCTTGTACTTCGGTGTATTGTCTCATAGGTGGAAGAGTGGTAAGGGTGGGCAATGGGGGTCAAGTGACTTGCCCAGGGCCACACAGCTGGGAAGTGGCTGAGGCCGGGTTTGAACCTAGGACCTTCCCATCTCTAGGCCTGACTCTCACTCCACTGAGCTACCCAGCTGCCCCCCCCCAGACTATATGCATTTTTAAAAAAAAATTGATGCCAATTATTGACTGTAAGGCAGAAGAGAGATAAGGACTAGGCAATTGGAGTTGAATGACTTGCCCAGGGTCAAACAGCTAGGAAATGTCTGAGGTCACATTTGAACCCAGGACCTCCTGTCTCCAGGCCATCTAGGTGCCCTAACTGTCATTTTTCATTCAAGGACCAGCCTCGCTATGTTTGGATAGGCTGAGCACAGGGCGATACATTTTTTAGCCCCCTCAACTCTTGAAGACCATTGACTAAATTGTCAAAGGGTTGAATTTGGCTTTCCTGGGATCCCCTGGCAGTTTTTCTCCATTGAATTTCTTTGGGATTGAAAGAAGGAAAGACCAGCATGCCACGGTGACCAGCATCAGCCCACACTTTAGCCTACATACCACAGCCGTCTCCCCAGATGCACTAGAGTTGTGTGTCATGGTCATAAGAGCCAGAACAGCATACCTAGAATTCCATCGTCTCACCCCAGCTGCTAGAACCTTGCTCTCCAAATTATCTTGTGTCTCTTTTGTACGTCTTGATATGTATTTGTTGTTGTCCGTGTGACCCTGAGCAAATGACTTAATCTTTCCTAATTGGAGTTTCCTCATTGGTAAAAATCAGGGCTAAAAATAGCACCTACCTTCTAGGTTGTTGGAAGCTCAAATGAGATTACAGGTAAAGGATTTTGCTAACCTCAAAGCATGATAAAATGCTGGTTATTATTGTTATTATTAATCTATTTCCTCTTCTTAGCCTCAGTTTCCTCATTTGTAAAATGCAGCCATTAGACTGAGGACCTTGAAGGTCTCTTCAGTTTCAAATGATGTTTCAGTATAAATACATGGCTAAGTCTAGAGTGCAAGAGCTGGTGAGATTGTGAGCTTCTCTAGGGCAGGGACAGCATCCCTTTTTGTCTTCATTTCTTCAGGACCTACCCAGGGTCTGGCACCTAATAGACACTTAAGAAATGCTTATTGGTGTTGAGTGGTATGGCAGAGGGAGGATCCGCACTGAGGAAATCATGATTCTCCATAACATTTATAGCTGACACCATGTAGCATTTCAAGGTTTTGGATTACTTTAGTTACATTATTATTATTTTTAATTTAAGTATTTTTCCATGGTTCCATGATTCATGTTCTTTCCTCCCCTTTTCCCCTCCCCTTTCCCAGAGCCAACAAACAATTCCACTGGGTTTTACACGTATTATCACTCAAGACCTATTTCCATATTATTCGTTTTTGTAATAATCTTTTAAAAACCCAAAGCCCACATCCAATACCCATATAAATATAAACAAATGAAAAATCAAATGTTTTCCTTCTGCATTTCTACTCCCACGGTTCTTTCCTCGGGATTGTCCTAGATTGTTATCAGTAGCAAAGTCAGTTACATTTGATCGTCCCACAATATTTCATTCTCTATGTACCATGTTCTCCTGGTTCTGCTCATTTCACCACTGCATCAGTTTGTGGAGGTCTTTCCATTTGCTGACATTATTTCCTTCATGTCTCATGCTGCCCCGTGGTGTAAGGGAAAAGGGGCTGGATTCCAAAGCACACCTGAATGAAAATGCTGGCTTGACCACCGTCTTCCTGGGTGATCCTGAGCAAATCACTTAACGAAGTGCCTCAGTTTCCTTATCATAAATAAGAATTTGGGACTAGATGACTTTAAAGGTCTCTGCTAGCTTGAAATCAATGATGTGATGGACAACCTTTCATAATAGGGACAATGGATACCATTCTCCTCATTTTACAAATGAGGTCAGTAAGACCCAGAGAGGGAGGAGCCTTGGATGATCCTGAGGTACAGATGAAAGTAGACTTCTTCTGGAAACTGGGCTATTTTTCTGGGAAGATCCATGGGGTCCTCCACAAGCTAGGACTTCAGGCTGACACCAACACAGTCTTAGGTGATCTAGTAAAACATAGACTAGCCATGGAGTAGGAAACCCCACTGCATGGTTCCCCAGAACTCCTACTGGTGTCATGAGGCAGACGGACCCCAAAGGCACCCTCCCCTTGCTGTCTACTGCCTGAGGACAAGGCAGTTAGTAACCTGAGGCCAGTGGTCATTGATGGAAGCAATATAGCCATGAGATTTCATGCTAAGACTTGATTCCTTTGAAAACTGACCGAGTGGAGCATTCTTTTGCAAGTAAGACTTAGAGACTCTCCTCTCCTCTCCTCTCCTCTCCTCTCCTCTCCTC
>NW_025373164.1:0-5757 GCF_016433145.1 Gracilinanus agilis
TTTATAAATTAAATAAATTATGGATTCATGGATTCACAAATTAAATAAATTATAAAATTTATGGGTTTATAAATTAAAGACATTTATAAAATGTATTATAATTTTCAAAAAAGAAGTGGCTGACCCTGGACCTGAGTTCCAATTCTGCCTCAGATACCTTCTAACTATGTGAACTTGAGCAAGGCATTCTCCATTTTTTCTAATCTATAAAATGGGAAAAACAATTGAAAGGAAAATTGCTTTATTGACTTCATATTATTGATTATGAACAAAATGATCACATTTAATCCCTAAGAAACTGCAATTATAATTTTAGAAAGATTTAAGTCTCAGTTATTAAACTGTGTATGTGATATCAATTATAATAATATAATGTTAACTATAGTGTTAGAAAAGATTTAGTTTGGTGTGTTGGAATATTATAGCAATTAACAACAGAACTTTAGTTCTGTGTAGTTATGTAGGGAAGCAGAAAGGAGTGGAGTTGGCTGGGAGTGGAGAGCCTTCAGCTAGCCTGATGAGATCATATGAAAACAACCTTGGCTTGCCCCGGTGGTGGTTGATCCTTTAAAGATTTATGCCAACTCTAGGCTCCCCCAAGTATTGTGGCCAAGGAAGGTTACTCTAACCTAAGGAGGATGAGAGTTCTGGAGGGTTAATTAAATTTTCTTATCTTAACCTTGTCTTGGAATTTATGACTTTGTAGCAAATGTTACAAAGCCTTGTTACCCAACACCATGGCCCATTTCTTAACATCCTCAGTACCTTCTGCTGAGTTAATGACTTATGCTAATTAGCTTTCTAAACCCTATAAAACCTACTGTAGCACATCTATATGGGATCTTATCACAGCCTGGATGTGGTGAGACCTCCAAATTATTTTGTATCCACAACAAAATAAAATTGGATTTTCAGCTCGTGATTTTGGCCCAGATTTCTTCCTTCTTTTTGCACAGTAGCATTTGTCTTAAGCTTTAAAGTCGCTTTTATTATATCCAGCCAGCTGAACTCCTTCTTCCTTAGTACTTTCTTCCTCTTTATTGTATAGTCTATTCTTCTTTTTAATAAGAGAAAACAGAAGCAGTTAAGCCTGGTTTTGTGTTTAATATTAGTTATACCTATAGAGATTTGGGGGAATGGGAAGTCTGGGAAATACAAAAGCCCCATTATGCTTCCCAGAGGAGGAGGTACCAGAGAAAGTGGCCTGAAGCTGACTTGTAAGACAAAGTGTAAACAGAAGAATCAACTATTCTGTTTGGTGATCTCTACAGCTCCCAGGGATTCAATTACCATCTCTAGTCTAAGGATTCTCAAATCTACCTACCTTGCCCAGTTTCTCCAGCAGACCTGCAGTCTCACATCACGAACTGCTTTTCAGTGGTACAACTATACCCATATATCTTTTTTTTTTTTTTTTTAACTCTTACCTTCCGTCTTGGAGTCAATACTGTGTATTGGCTCCAAGGCAGAAGAGTGGTAAGGGTAGCCAATGGGGGTCAAGTGACTTGCCCAGGGTCACACAGCTGGGAAGTGTCTGAGGTCAGATTTGAATCTAGGACCTCCCATCTCTAGACCTGGTTCTCAATCCACTGAGCTACCCAGCTGCCCCCTACCCATATATCCTATCAATCTCAAATTGTAAGTTGCCTAGATATCTTAAATTTAGCATGTCCAAAATGGAACTCATTATCTTTCCCCTTAATCCTTCCCCCCTCCCTATTACTGTAGAGAGCAACACTTTCCTCTCAGTTCCTTGGATTCACAGACTAGGTGGCATCTTGGACTCTTCACTATCTCTTTTGCCCAATATCTAATCTGTTGCCAAGACCTATCCAATTCACCTTAGTGATATCTCTCAAATATGCCTCTTCCCTCTTCTGACACTGCCATTATTCTGGTTCAGGTTATCATCACCTCAAGCCTGGATTACTGTAATAGCCTACTGGGAAGTCTGCTTCTATTTGGTCCTGGTCCAGGTCGAGTTTAAATCATCCAGAAGTGTGATGGCATATAAAGATCTTGGGACTAGAGTCAGGAGATGGGTTCAAATTCTAGCTTTGACCCATGTGCAACTCAGGGAAGTGTCTCCACTTCCACATGTAAAGTCAAGGAACTGTACAATACACTCTTATATATGATTGAAGAACCATTGTGTGGTTTAATAACTACCGTCAACAGGTAATATTTGGAAAAAGAACACAGGAAATGTTCTATGAGACCAGAAAGTACCAAATGGTCCAATTTTCTTTTCTTTTCTTTTCTTTTAGGCAAACAGGGTTAAGTGACTAGTCTAAGGTCACACAGCTAGGAAATGGCTAAAGCTGTGTTTGAATTCAGGTCTTTCTAACTCCAAGCCCAGCACTCTATCTACGCCATTGAGCTGCCCCTTCAATTTTTTTTTTAAAAAAAGGGGGAAGAGGATAAAAGAAGTACCCAAACTATATACCAATGATCTTGCTTTTAATTTCTGGCAAAGTTCTGGAAGATATCATTAAAAGGATGGTTTGTGAGATTTTAGAAAGGGAAGCAGTGATGACTAAACACCAGAATGGCATCACCAAATTTTTTAAGTCTGAAAATAACATTCTTATGAAAGTAGTCAAATTCAGGATTTGGGTTTAGATCAATAAAAAAAGAAACTCAAGAGAAATTGTCAATAGACAGACTATCTGGAGAGAAGTAAGATATGAACAAGAAATTCAGGGAAAAGATCACAAAACTGACATGGACACCAGGAATAGTGGTGATGAGGATCCTCAATGATCCACTTATTTGCTGGAGCTCTTCCTCTTCCCCTGCAGAGTAGTGGATGAATTTGTGACTAAACTTAATAATAATAATTTCATTCTTAAAAAGATGGAGGAAGTAGCAACAGGAACTATTTATTCTGAACCTAACATTAAATGACAGTGAAAAATTAGTTGCTAAAATAGAAGTGATAAAAACCTTGAAGGGGAAGTGACCACTGCCCTCTGACAGTTTGTGACAGAGAGGAAAGGAAAGCTGTGCATAATCAAGTCAAGAATTGATTCTATGACACATGTAAAACCCAGTAGAATTGCTCGTTGGCTATTGGAGGGGTGTGGGAGGAGGGAAGAGAAAGAAGATGAATCATGTAACCATGGAAAAATATTCTAAATGAATTAATTAAATAAACTTAATTTTAAAAAATAAAAAAAGAATTGATTGTACCAGGTACTGAGCTAAGTACTGGATAAGAAACATCATAGAAGTGCAAAAAGCAGCACAGGGAGAAAAAAAAAACCAACACAAACTTTATTGAACATTTGGCAAATGACCCAAATAAGCATCATCACTCCTAGGGCACTTACAGATAAAACTTGAAGCAAGCCAAGGAACAGATGAAAAACAGAGATGATCCATAAAGATTCTAAAGCAAATTCTCTTCTCCATAAATGAAAGTGGATTCACCACATTTGAACTCTAAGCAAAGCCTCCAAGATGCTGCTCCATGAAGATGTAGAAATGGCAATAAAAACCGAAAAGAGCTTCTGTTTAGACCAAATTAATACACAGAGTTGCCTGTGCTGGTGGCAATACAATTCTGAGCATATCTAGGGATCAGTTCTGAAGAGGCCAGGCCATCAAATCCTTGAGAAAATTACAGATCTTATTACTATCCCCTCCAGTGAAAAAAATGGCACCCATGAAAACAGTAGTAACTATTGACTCCTGGCTCCTTTCACATGTTCACCAAATCTTTAGGAGAATAATCTAAGCAAAGATTGAGGGCATACTCAAAAAGTAGGCAGGCTAATGCAAACAATACTGGATAGCTGACCATAGTTTGATAGGCATAGAGATTAAGTATTTTGTTTTGGGTTTTTGTTTGTTTTTGTTGTTTTTTTTTTTTTTGGTAACTTACTAAGTATCAGTTCCAAGGCAAAAAAGCAATATGGGTTAGGCAAATGGAGTTAAGTGACTTGCCCAGGATCACAGAGCTAGAAAGTGTCTGAGGCTAGATCTGAACAGAGAACCTCCCTTCTCTAGGTCTGGCTCTCTATCCATTGAGCCAACCTAGCTGCCCCTAAAATATACATTTTTAAGTCCATTTTTATTTAATTTTTAAACCCTTCCTTTCCATCTTAGAATCTATACTATGTATTGCTTCCAAGACAGATGAGTGATAAGGGGTAGGCAACTGAGGTTGAATGACTTGCACAAGGTCACACAGCTAGGAAGTATCTGATACCAGATTTGAACTCAGGACCAGGATCTCCAGGCCTGGCTCTCTATCCACTGAGCCACCCCGCTGCCTTTGAATATGTCCTTGATAATCTACTTCAGTCTTTCATTTCCTCTTTTAGTTGAATGATAACCTCTATCAGCAAAGAAAAAAAATTACAGCTATGAATTATCTCTACTGTTTGTGATAAAATTCTTACATTATAACTCCATCTTTATTAAGTATCTACAATGGGCCAGGCACTGTGCTAAGTGCTGGAAAGAGAAAGAAAGGCAAAAAACTGAGTCCCTTCCCAAAGAGTTCACAGTCTTTGGAGAGACAACAATCAAACAACTTTGTAGGAACAAGATACAGGCAGGATAAGGGGTAGGTGGGGGATGTCACGGGGAAGGCATGAAGATTAAGGAAGACCGAGAAAGGCTTCTTACAGAAATAAGCCTTTACTGAAGCTAGGAGGAAGCTCGAAGAAAATGGAAGACAGAGATGAAGAGGAAGAGTATTCCAGGTATGGCGGACGGCCAATGGAAATACTCAAGTCAGGAGGAGACGGAGGAACAAACAGCAAGGAGGCCAGTGGCACTGAACTGCAAAGTGTCTGGAAAGAAAGTAAAGTATAAGGAAACTGGGAAGCTAAGAAGGGGCCAGGTGATGCAGGACTTTAAAAACCAAAGAGATGGTTTTAGGTTTAATTCTAGAGATAATCGGGAACAACCAGAGTTTATTCAATAGAGCAGTGATATGATCAGATGTGCATTTTAGGAATACCACATTTGACACCTCACATCCCAAGATCATAAATACTACTGCAACAGAAGTCTAAGAAATATTCTTGCGCTTCTCTTTGTAAGCACTTTAAGGATGGAAAAGCACTGAATAAGTTTCTCTCTAAAACAAAGGTCCATCTTTTTTTTTAACATCAATATTTCTCAAGTATATGTGACCACGACTATTTTAAATTGTATTGACTATGAGGTGCACGACAGCACAGAATCCAAAGAATTATGGCTTTGGGTTACACAAATAGTGATGGAGAGACGTATATATTTTCAACAAAGAAATGACACAAGAGAAGCAAAGAAAGCACTTCGTTAGAAATCTATATGTAGGACAGAAAGTAGAGGCAAGAGAGTCATGTGGTGAGAACCACGGATAACCAATGGAGAGCCTTGGTGCTCCATTAATATGCCCATTCAGGGCCAAGAGGTCTAAAGAATCCTGGCTTCAAGATTGAAGAATCAAAGATGGAATCTTAATGGCAAGAGGATTTGCCCTTTTGCCTGGCTTGAAGGAGTTCCAGACTGATGAGATGATCAAAGGTCTACGGAAGTATTAAAGATAACAAAATCTGATTAAAATTTATAGCATAACTGTGTAACTTTGGGCAAGTCACTTAATCCCAGCCCTTTTACTGCTCTTCTGCATTGGAATTGTTATTTAGTATTGATTCTAAAATGGAAGACAAGGGTTTAAAAAAATTAAAATAAAATACAATGTATGGTAAAGCTGGATTATTTCTGTGAGAAGTAAAATCAATATGCAATACCTCTAGT
>NW_025373165.1:0-8332 GCF_016433145.1 Gracilinanus agilis
ATATATATATATATATATAGTAGCAATTAATCACTTAGCATTTATTAAATGCCTCCTAAGTGCTGGCACAATGTTAGATAATAGGAATACAAATACCATGAATAAAATATTCTCTACTGACAAGGAATTTACATTCTAATATGAGAAATAGATTGCTATAGATATGGGGTCAGATATATTCTGCTTTTAATCTTCTCTAGGCTTCATTCCTGACTCTAGACCTTTTGTGTACCATTACAAACATGAGTTCCTTTTTTCCTCTCTGGACAACCTTTTTCAGAGCCTTTTTATGTATCTCCCCTGCTTTAGAATGAAGCTTTCTTAAGGGCAGGGACTATCCTTCTTTCTCCTTAGGTTTATATTCCAAGGGCTTTGCACAGTGCCTGACAGATAGTAAGTACTTGATAAATACTGGGATCCTGATTAATAACAAAATTCATTTGGAGGTTTAGTCAATAATCTCAAGGAAAAAATGGGGAAAAAATTGGAAGAGAGTTCTAGCATTTCTAGAGCTTAAAGTTTAATAATGCATTAATCAGCAAAACTTTTTAATACTGCTTAAAAACTACTGAGGTTGATCAGTGAAACAGAAATGGTTCACAACATAGAAGAAAATTAACCTAGTAGCCCAGTTTTGAATAATTCCAGAGACTTCAGGTATTGAGATAAAAATTCACTATTCAATAAAAACTTCTGGGGAAACTAAAAAGCAGTTTGGCAGAAACTAGGTATAGATCATTTCTTTACCATATATCAAAATAAACTCCAAATGGATATGTAACGTAGACTTAAAAGGCCACATCATTATCAGACTTAAAGAACAAGGAGGAACTTACATTTTGCAAATTTGGTAAGAGGAAGAGTACATGATCAAACAAGGGATAGAGAGGAAATGGTCAGTTTTGATTTTATAAAATTATTCTCCCCTCTACCCCCCACCCCAAATAGATAGTTAACATTAAAAGGGAAACTGCTAACTGAGGGGAAATGGGAGCAGCAAGTTTTGCTAATAAAAGTATTATTTCCAAGAACATAAAATGATTTGAATTTATAGGAATAAGAGCCATTCCCCAATCCATTGGAGATAAGTACTCAAAGGATATGAACTGTCAGTTTCAAAGTGGCTATTAATTGTAGAGTGGAAACAAATTATAGTATATGAATAAAACTGAGTGTGATAAGAAATGGTAAGTGGAATGGATTTTACAGAAATTTGGTAAGACTTGTACTAGTTAATATAGAGCAAAATTAACAGAACTAGAACAATACTTTATATAACAATAACATTGTAAGTACAAACAACAATTTTGAAAGACAATAAACTATTCAATGCATTAACCAAAAAGGATTCCAGCAGACTGATGATGTAGCATGCTACCCACTCCCTGATGGTCTCAAGATGCAGAATAATATATACAGATGTAGATATGGCTAATGTGGGAATCTTTGTATCCTTTGTTCTAATTTGGTGTTATATTTGCTTTTGCTTAAATTAACAAATTTCCTTATGTTTGATTTTTATTTTGATGACATTATTACCTTTCTTTTTTCTTTTTCAAATTTAGAAGTAGGTAGGAAGGAGAGAGAACTCAGGTATTGTGCAGCTTATAAAAAACAAAGAATGAATGAAAGAAAAGAGTCATCAAAACATTTTTAATACACAGAAGATATGAGGAAGGCTAAAAGAATCATAGACAAGCAGGGCAGCATTGAAAATTTTATGTTGAATTTATTATTTATTTAAAAATAAAAGCAAACAATATAATAAAGACCTGCAGTTTCATAAATAATCCTCTTTTTCCTATACTTTTCTATGGAAATGTTCATTTTATTTGATGTTTGTTAAGATATTATAAAATGCATAAAGGGGAAGAACAAAGTAGACATGTGCGTTAATAATTATAATCCACTTGGTTACTTTTTACTTTTTTTGGTAAGAATATTATTCATACTTTTTCTTCTATTCATTCTGTAGCTTTCCATCATTTTGATAGCTTGAAAATTAATCCCACCAATCCCACCACACTTGCAAAATTGCATTACCTTGAGCACTGATCACTCCCTCTCTCCCACTATTCTCTGGCTTTAAGATTATATTGGTCATATTTTTTATCCATTCTCCACCACAATGTATATAAATAAGTTTTCTAAATTAGTGAGACCAATTATTCTAGACTACAATATTTAGACAGTTTCTGTACTCTCTTGGTTTCCCCTTTGCCCATTTCTTTACATTGGCTCATTTTCTATAGGATACATAATAGTCCATTTTTATGCCTCATATTTTATTGATTTTCAGTTGTTCTTAAAAAGAAGCATCAACAGCCAGTTTAAGAAGGTCAAGTTGGAGCCATTGTAATAGTATATATTATGTATCTTGTCATCTTTATCTTTTTATCAGTAGTGTTTAGGAGGAGAAGGAAGGACTCATACCTCTAGTATGTGGGCTTGCTGAGCCCTTTTCAGTATTACTCATCCACCTTTGGTGTCCACCTTTCATCCAGTTCTTACCTGTGGCTCCAAGAAACTATAATATGGGCAGTGGCTACACCACAGTAAAATCATGAGATGAGTTAAACCAGGAATGGGTGGATAAGAATGATTTGTTCCAGTGACCATGAAGGCAGCTGAAGCAGGTGCTATGGAGCACTTAGAGCTTGTTCAAACATTGAAGATACCATGGTCATCCACTGCATCCTGGGCCATTGCCAGTCATCCTGACTTTGTCTTGCCACTGGACTTTGATGACTCCAGGAGAGAGAATGAGGCTGTCAACTTTGTGCAACTCTGTCTCCCTTAAATCCATTTCACAAGCAAATTAAGACATCACCCTTGTGAAGTTATTGATCTTCTTTGAAATGAAGGACAGACGATATAATCCTTTCATTAAATCTGGTACTATTTTTGCCTTTGCTCTAATTAATTGATAGTCTGCACACGAATAAGTGATTTGAAATGATTCCCATATCAATCTCCTATTTGTTGAAGTAGAATCCATTTCATTTTTTGATATGTAGGTTATGATATATATGTATACAGGTTAGGAGACATAGTTTTGCATAACAGAGGTTATTAAGAAATACTTTCTCACATAATAAAACTAGGTTTAATCGTATAAATAACAGTAATAGCCAACATTGAAATAGTGCTTCCTATTTTGAGACCTTGTGCTAAACGCTTTACAAATATTATTTCATTCTCACAACAACTCTGGGAGGTAGGTGCTATTCTTTTCCCTAAATTATAGATAGGTAAACTGAGGCAAATAGAAGTTTGTTACTTGCTTAGGATCACATAACTAGTAAGTCTCTGAGATCAACATCTACTGCAATGTCTCTTTTTAAAAGAAAGTATTCATTACATGGGACATGGGACTTCTGGGGCATCTAGAAACCTTTGAATTCACTAATTTATTAATCTGGTGCAATATATCAGTTATTTTTTTCTCCTTTCTCCCTACGTTTCACTTGAAGTCACTGAATAATAAAGTGTATATTTGATCTGATTTAGAAGATCTAATCCAATTCTTTCTCATTCCTTTCTCAGCTACATTCCTAATATTTCTTTTTTTTAATTTTTAAACGTTTATTAATATTCATTTTTAACATGGTTACATGATTCATGCTCCTACTTTCCCCTTCACACCCCACACTTCCCCCACCCATGGCCGATGCACATTTCCACTGGTTTTAACATGTGTCATTGATCAAGACCTACTTCCAAATTGTTGATAGTTGCATTGGTGTGGTAGTTTCGAGTCTACATTCCCAATCATGTCCACCTCATCCCATGCTTTCAAGCAGTTGTTTATCTTATATGTTTCCTCTCCTGCAGTCCTTCCTCTGAATGTGGGTAGCGTCTTTACCATAAATCCCTCAGAATTGTCCTGGGTCATTGCTTTCTGCTGGTACAGAAGTCCATTACATTTGATTTTACCACAGTGTATAAGTCTCTGTGTACAGAGTTCTTCTGGCTCTGCTCCTTTCGCTCTGCATCAATTTCTGGAGGTCCTTCCAGTTCACCAGGAACTCCTCTAGTTTATTATTCCTTTTAGCACAATAGTATTCCATCACCAGCATGTACCATAATTTGTTCAGCCATTCCCCAATTGAAGGACATACCCTCCTTTTCCAGTTCTTTGCCACCACAAAAAGCGCAGCTATAAATATTTTCATACAAGTTTGTTTATTTATGATCTCTTTGGGATACAAACCCAACAATGGTATGGCTGGATCAAAGGGCAGGCATTTTTTATAGCCCTTTGAGCATAGTTCCAAATTGCCAGGCAGAATGGTTGGATCAGTTCACAACTCCACCAGCAATGCATCAATGTCCCAATTTTGCCACATCCCCTCCAGCATTCATTACTCTCCCCTTCTTTCATTTTAGCCAATCTGCTAGGTATGAGGTGATACCTCAGAGTTGTTTTGATTTGCTTTTCTCTAATTATTAGAGATTTAGAACACTTTCTCATGTGCTTATTGATACTTTTGATTTCTTTACCTGAAAATTGCCTATTCATGTCTCTTGCCCATTTATCAATTGGGGAATGGCTTGATTTTTTATACAATTGATTTAACTCCTTGTATATTTAAGTAATTAGACCCCTGTCAGGGTTTTTTGTTATAAAGATATTTTCCCAATTTGCTGTTTCCCTTCTGATTTTGACTACATTGTTTTTGTTTGTACAAAAGCTTTTTAGCTTAATATAATCAAAACCATTTAATTTACATTTTGTAATTTTCTCTAACTCTTGCTTGGTTTTAAAATCTTTCCTTTCCCAGAGATCTGACAGGTATACTATTTTGTGTTCACTTAACTTATTTATAGTTTCCCTCTTTATATTCAAGTCATTCACCCATTCTAAATTTATCTTGGTGTAGGGTGTGAGATGAACAAAAACGGTCCGAATGACATGGGCTCAGCTGGGGGAAGTTGCCCAGAACAGAATCCGTTGGCGTGAGATGGTTGCGGCCCTATGCTCCTAAGGAGTCAACAGGAATAATAATAATAATAATAATAATAATAATAATAATAAAAGGGTGTGAGATGTTGATCTAAACCTAATCTCTCCCATATTGTTTTCCAAATTTCCCAGCTGTTTTTGTCAAATAGTGGATTCATGTCCTAAAAGTTGGGCTCTTTGGGTTTATCATACACTGTCTTGCTGATGTCATTAACCCCAAGTCTATTCCACTGATCCTCCCTTCTGTCTCTTAGCCTGTACCATATTGTTTTGATGACTGCTGCTTTATAGTCTAGTTTAATATCTGGTACTGCTAGGCCCCCTTCCTTCACATTTTTTCATTATTTCCCTTGATATTCTTGATCTTTTGTTATTCCAAATGAACTTTGTTATAGTTTTTCCTAATTCAGTAAAGAAGTTTTTTGGTAGTTTGATACAGATGGTGCAAATAGGTAAATTAATTTGGGTAGAATGGTCATTTTTATTATGTTAGTTTGTCCTACCCATGAACAATCAATAGCTTTCCAATTGTTGAGATCCAGTTTTATTGGTCTGGAAAGTGTTTTGTAGTTGTTTTCGTATGATTGCTGTGTTTATTTTGGTAGATAGATTCCTAAGTATTTTATATTGTCTAGGGTGATTTTTAAATGGTGTTTCTCTTTCTACTTCCTACTGCTATGATGTGTTGGAAATATATAGAAATGCTGATGATTTATGTGCATTTATTTTGTATTTTGCAACTTTGCTAAAGTTGTTGATTATTTCTACAAGCTTCTTAGTTGATTCTCTAGGATTTTTAAGTATACCATCATATCATCTGCAAAGAGTGATATCTTAGTCTCCTCCTTGCCTATTTTGATACCTTCAATTTCTTTTTCTTCTCTAATTGCTACTGCTAGTGTTTCTAGTACTATATTGAATAGTAGAGGTGATAATGGCCATCCTTGTTTCACTCCTGATCTTATTGGGAAAGCTTCTAATTTATCCCCATTGCATATAATGCTTGTTGATGGTTTTAAGTATATACTCTTTATTATTTTTAGGAAAAGTCCTTCTATCCCTATACTTTTCAGTGTTTTCAATAGGAATGGATGCTGTATTTTGTCAAAGGCTTTTTCAGTATCTAATGAGATAATCGTGTCATTTTTGTTTGTTAGATTGTTGATATGGTCAATTATGTGGATGGTTTTCCTAATGTTGAACCATCCTTGCATTCCTGTTATAAATCCCACCTGATCATGGTGGATGATCTTCTTAATTCCTTGCTGGAGTCTCTTTGCTAGTATTCTATTTAAGACTTTTGCATCTATGTTCATTAGGGAGATTGGTCTATAGTTTTCTTTCTCTGTTTTTGATCTACCTGGCTTTTTGTGTCATAAAAGGAATTTGGTAGGACTCCTTCTTTGCTTATCATATCAAATAATTTGTATAGTAATGGGATTAGTTGCTCTTTGAATGTCTGATAAAATTCACTTGTGAATCCATCAGGTCCTGGTGATTTTTTCTTAGGGAGTTCTTTAATGGCTTGTTCAATTTCTCTTTCTGATATGGGATTATTTAGGTATTCTATTTCTTCTACTGTTAATCTAGGCAATTTATATTTTTGTAAATATTCATCCATATGTCCTAGATTGTTATATTTATTGCCATATAAATGGGCAAAATAGTTTTTAATTATTTCCTTAATTTCCCCTTCATTAGAGGTGAGGTCTCCCTTTTCATCTTTGATACTGTCAATTTGGTTTTCTTCTTTCCTTTTTTTTATTAGATTGACCAGTACTTTGTCTATTTTATCTGTTTTTTCAAAGTACCAGCTCCTAGTCTTATTTATTAATTCAATAGTTCTTTTACTTTCGATTTTATTAATTTCTCCCTTGATTTTTAGTATTTCTAATTTTGTTTTCATCTGGGGATTTTTAATTTGCTTGCTTTCTAGTTTTTTAATTTCCATGCCCAGTTCGGTTAATCTCTGCCCTCCCTAATTGGTTAATATATTCACTCAAGGATATAAATTTCCCCTTGAGTACTGCCTTGGCTGCATCCCACAGAGTTTGGTAGGATGTCTCATCATTGTCATTCTCTTCAATGAAATTGTTGATTGTTTCTATTATTTCTTCTTTGACTAATTGGTTTTGGAGAATCATATTGTTTAATTTCCAATTGGTTTTTGATTTGCCTGTCCATTTGCATTATGATCTGAGAAGGTTACATTTATTATATCTACTCTTTTGCATTTGTTTGCAATGTTTCTATGCCCTATTACATGGCCAATCTTTGTGAATGTACTATGTGCAGCTGAAAAGAAGGTGTATTCCTTTTTGTCCCTATTTATTTTTCTCCACATATCAATTAGATCTAATTTTTCTAGGACTTCATTCACCTCTCTTACCTCTTTCTTACTTATTTTTTGGTTTGATTTATCTAGATCTGAAAGAGGGATATTTAGATCTGCCACTATTATAGTTTTACTATCTATTTCCTTCTTGAGCTCTGCCAGTTTCTCCTTTATGAATCTGTATGCTATAGCACTTGGTGCATACATATTGAGCAGTGTTATTTCCTCATTGTTTATACTGCCTTAATCAGGATGTAATGACCTTCCCTGTCTTTTTAAATCATATCTCTTTTTACTTTGGATTTATCAGAAATCATGATTGCCACTCCTGCCTTCTTTTTCTCATTTGATGCCCAAAAGATTTTGCTCAAGCCCTGAACCTTAAACTTGTGTATGTCCACCTACCTCATATGTGTTTCTTGTAGACAACATATTGTAGGATTTTGGTTTCTAATCCACTTTGCTATTTGCTTCCGTTTTATGAGAGAGTTCATTCCATTCGCATTTCAGAGTTATAATTATCAGTTGTGCATTCACTGACATTTTTGTATCCTCCCCTAGTCCCACCCCTTCTTCTTACACTATTTTCTTTTAAACCAGTTGTTTGCTTTGAGCTGGTAACCCTTATCCCCTCCTTTGATTAACTTCCCTTTCTACCCCCTCCCTTGTTATTCCCCTCTTTTTATTTTTAAAGGCCTAATGAATTCCATCCCCCTTATTCTCACCTCCCTTTTATGACCTCCCCACTCCCCTGCTCCCCTTGGTTTATCCCTTCTGACTTTCTCAGTAGGGTTAGATAGAGTTTTTTATCCCAATGGATAAAATAGCTACTCTTCCCTCTCTGGGTTGATTACACTGAGAGTAAGGTTTAAATATTACCTCTTAATGCTCTCTTTCTCTCCTTCTTATAATAGTATTTGTCCCCTCCCTTTCCCATGCCCACTTTGTGTGTGATAGAATATCCTATTTTTCTTATTCACTCAAGTTTCTCTTGGTGTCCCCTGCTATTCAACCCCCTCTTCCCCCCCCCC
>NW_025373166.1:0-1419 GCF_016433145.1 Gracilinanus agilis
ATAATAAAACAAATTATATGTAAATATAATATTTAATAATTTATAAATAAATTTTCTGTATATATTAAATGTATATTAAAATATTGTGTGTTTTACATATAACTTATATGTATATAATATGTATTATATATGTATATATGTATTTATACATAACCAGGTCTTGGTTATATCATAAAGGCTATGATTATATTCATTTTACAGATGAAAAAACTGAGGCAGAGACAGAACTGGTAAATGTCTGAATTCAGGTTTTCCTAAGTCCAAGCCTAGTATTCTGTCTACTATGAGATCCAGCTGCCCCTAGAGATGATTCAACACCTCGCCCCCAATATTATAGGGTCAATGGGCAGCTCTGGCACACCACCCATGGGGCCACTCTGTGCTCCCTTGAGTTTCTCCAGTTGAGCCCCAAACACTCTATAAAAGGGACAACTAATCTCTGAACTGACTGCTCTACCCAGCCATTTCCCAAAGGTCCCTTAAAGACCCAGTGGAGCCCCTGATTGTATCTTCAAGCTGTGGGAAATGTGTTGGCAGAAAATATTTGGAAATTTCTTATCCAAGCGAGCAAATGGCTGTCTCCTCACGCGGGGTCTGTGGCCAAGCCAAACAAAGGGTGACGTCTTGGGATCTGTACGAAGATGGAAGGAAGAACATTGGACTAACTACGGCTCCCATTCAGCAGGTTGGCTGCCCAAGCTGGACAATCCACCCAGGGAATGAACGGGAGGAAGACAACGGGACACGTGAGACAAATCTTGGTTTGACTTCCTTATAGTCTACATCTTCAAGAGTTTCTCATTTGCCTCGAGCCCTCCTCCAAGAAAAAAGAAAAGAAAATCATTTCCCTGCTCTGCCCTCTTGGTTGGAGGGTGCCAGGAGATAAGCACGTCCATATAACACCTACTAGGGGCCAGATACTATGCTAAGCACTTATTAGACTAGCTCTGCTCAGCCCCAAAGGGCAGATCTGAGAGCAGTGGATGGAAGTTCAGAGGAAAATCTAGGTTTGATATCAGGAAAAACTTCAGGAAAAGGTAGGTCTGCCTTCCTTGGAAGGCTCTAAGAAGAGGATGAATGGCCACTTATTTGATAAGTTTTCTTTTCTAAACCCTCACCTTCCATTTTAGATTCAATACTGTGTATTGGTTTCAAGGCAGAAGAGCGCTAAGGGTTGGGCAATCAGGGTTGAGTGACTCGCCCAAGGTCGTAGAGCTAGGAAGTGTCTGGGGCCGGATTTGAACCCACAACATCCTATCTCTGAGCCTGGTTTTCAGTCTACTGAGCCATTTAGATGCCCCCTAGCTGGTATGTGTTTAGGCAGTGATTCCCAAAGTGGATGCCACCATCCCCTGGTGGGTGCTGCAGCGACCCAGGGAGGCGGTGATGGCCACAGGTGCATTTATCTGTCCTATTAAT
>NW_025373167.1:0-4538 GCF_016433145.1 Gracilinanus agilis
CTCTCTCTCTCTCTCTCTCTCTCTCTCTCTCTGTCTCTCTCTCTCTGTCTCTCTCTCTCTCTTCTTCTCCATACTGCTGCTTCTCAAGCCCTTGGAAGCCTCTGCTTCTGAAATAATGGCGTCGCAGATTTGAGGCGTGTTTGGCCCAGAATGGTCATTTTTCTTGAAACACTTAAATTATTTCTCTGCTACTGTCAGAAAAAGGGGAACCCGGAGCCAACCGACTGTTGATTTTGGAAAGATCGAGTTCGGCTCTGGGCCCCCTCAGATGTAAAACCACATGCCTTTGAGACTTCTTTTTTTCCTTCATCTTGAAGCTAAATCAGAACCTTAGTACAATGACCAAACCAGCCTCCTCGGGAACCGAAAGGGTTAATGGGAATATTGGAACCTAGAAAGAAGAGCTCTAAGTATTGGGCCCTTCTCTTATTTGGGGACACTCGTATCCCAACTGGAAAGTCCTGCACATGCCCCCTCCACCTTTGCTAGGATGTTACCTGTTTCCTCCACATATACCTTCCCATCACCCTCTCTGTCCCTCCTCAGTGCCATGTTGTTTCCCTCAGAGCTGCTTCTGACAGACAGGCACGGTCTGATCCAGGGGCACCATGGTGGGTGGCATATGCCTCCTCTCCACAGCCATCCCATCTCTGTGTCTGACCTCTGTGAAGTCAGGCAGACATAAGGTTCAACCAGCCCTTGATTCCATCATCTGGACGCCCCTTTTCCAGCCCCATCTTCCCACTTTTCCCCAGGCAGACTGTTAAGAACGACCCTCCTCCTTTTCGATTAATTGCCCCCAAGGTCAGGCCATCTGCAGGAACCTGCCCTCCACCCCCACCCCTTGGCTCTTTCTGTGCCTGCTGGGTAAACAATCCTGGCTTAAAGCTCTGGTTTCTAAACACCTGAAAAGAATAATGGTCCATATTCTTGGCAATGAGGGCCAAGCTGTGTCCCTTTTGAGAGCAGAGCTAGGAAGGTCACACCTCTCCATGGAATTGCCCAGGGCTGCAGGCACGAGCCAACAGGGCATCCTGTCCATTGTGGGAACCTGGCTCTGTTGCCAGAAAGGAGAAAACAGCCTTGGGTTCAGCTCGGTGAATTCCATGGCTGGGAAGACCAGGGGTGAAAGTGGAAATTAATGCACTCATTGTGTGGGATGGCTTCACAGGGAGAAAGGAGTAAACAGACCCAACCAGGGAGTTTAAGCAGTCAAGGGACTTTGAGAGCTTTGAGGGGGAAGGGCCACAGCCTTCTTGGAATAGGAGACACAGTAGTAGGGAACATAGGACTGGAGAACTGGAGTAAGAAAGGCCCTCATTTTACAGATAAGGAAACTGAGGCCCTGTGAGCAAAAAACAGTTGCCCATTATCATCCAGGGAGCCAGCCTGCCTCTGAGGTGGCATTTCAGCCTCATTTCTCTGCCTGGGCTATTTACTCCCTAGCTGATCTTGGGTGAGGGGTTTCTGTTTCTTCAGCTGTAAAAGGAGGAGGGGGTCCTGAACTAGACCACAGATTTAAAAGCCAGAAGAGACCTCAGAGGCCTTCTAGCCTCATTTCCTTTTCATACAGATTCATTCACTGAGGCCCAAAGAATTTATCTTTGCCAAGGTCTCAGGCAGACCAAATGTCCAAGCTGGCAGAATCAGAGACCCTTGGCCCCGGAATCCTTTGTTCTTTCTACTGCTGTTTCCCATTACCAATGTGACCTAAGGCAATGCCCTTTATCTTTCTGGGCCTCAGTTTTTCTCATCTGTAAAATGGTCAGGCTAGATTAGTAAATCTCTTTCTCAGGTCTTTTTTCAGCTCTAAGCCTGTGATTCCCAGCCCTTGTCAAGGATGTATTGGTGGGAGGGAGCCTTTTAGGGTCGATGGAGTTGGATTACGAGGCCTCTGAAGTCAGGCCTGGTTTTCAGATCCTATGACTGACACCATAATCAAAGCTGTTCCCAGACCCAAGGCCCCCGTTAGCCCTGTATTGCAGGGAGCGCTCTGTGTCCTAAGTGACATCCTTATTCTGCAGAGAGCCCTCCGAGGGATATAACAGGGCATTTGTTAGGAAGATCCAAGGAGGCCTTTGAGAGTCCTCAGCCTCGCACTGCAGTCTGGCCTGTGGCTGGTAGATGGTGCTGTCAGGTAACACGTCCTTGTTTTAAGAGAAAACATCCCAGATTCTGTCTCAAATGTCACCAACCTTTCAGCCCCGCTCCAGCCAGCTCTGGCGTCTAAATGCCTGTCACAGATGTGCCAAATGTCTGAAAACTCTGAGGCCAAGTCCTCCAGGTAACTGTTAGGAACACTCCTCAGGTGATGGAGGTGATGTCACAGGGGGAGGAGGCCATTGGAGCAGGTGGTCCCATTCCCTGGCTGCCCAGGGCATTGCCATCAGATGTCCCTGACAGTCGGGCTGCTTCCCAGCACTTAGCCAGGCTTTGATTTCCCCTGGTTTCCCTAGTTTGTTTGAAGGGCAGCCCTCCTCCCCTACCCCCGCCCCCACTCTGGACACCAGGGATGGATACTGTGGGTCTGGAGACTCCAGTTGTACCAAGAAACAATGCCCTTCTTGTCTCTCGCTCCAACTGTTTTCTTTTTCCGTGGAACACTTCCACTCTAGAGGTTGGAACCTTGAAAGTCAGGGGGTAGGTGGGGGCCGGCTGCATAGGGAGGGGAGAAGAGAATTTTTCTTCAAATAGTCAGCCTGCCTTGGAAAGCTGAAGACAGCACGGTTCATTTGCTGTGGAGGTTCATGGCCATTGGTTAAAAAAAAAAAAATCAGTGAAGGCAAAGGTGGGTGAAGGTTGTGGAGGAGTGAGCAAACCAGAGAAAGGAGAGGAACAAAACAAGCAAATATATCTTTCAGGCTCATTTCCTTTCAGAGTTCGGGCCAACCATCTTGGTGGCTCAGTCAACACTCGTTCAAAATACTTGACCATTGGAAAAATAGGGATTTTCCACATCTCCACAAGTTCACTTCTTAATAGACAGCCAGAGACTTCTTAGAAGTTTATCAGGGCTTACTAAAACCATCCAGAAGAAGTTTGGCTGCAATGACATGGAACTTCTGCCTTTACCCCAGTGAACTCACTTCTGGGCATCTCCCATAAGGAGGTCAAAGGTAGCAACAAAGACCCCAGGAAAGTCACTAAAATCTTTGTTCTTATGGCAAAGAATTAGAAACAAAGCAGGCAGCACATCACTTGGGTAATTGTTGAACAAATTTTAATGGAGTATTATTTCACAGCAAGGAAAGGCAAATGTGAAGAATTCAGAGAAACAGGGAAAGTGTTGTGTCACCTCTTCTTTGAGGTGGCTTCTTCTCAGAGCCTTTCTCTTCAAGGACTTCCCTCCCTCTCTGAAGAGAACTCAAACCCTTGGATCTTCTCTGGAAACTAGAAGCCAGAAGACCAAGATCTTTCTACTCTTAAGCTCTTGCCAACTCTGCCCTACATGCTGGCCTAGAATAATGCGTGATGAGTGAGTCTTCACCGATGAGGAAAGTCTTACAAAAATGAACTTTGAGTTTTGGATGACATGAAGAATTCAAAGAAACATGGAAAGATTTGGATGAACTGAAGCAAATGAAACAAGCAGAACCCAATGAACAACATAATATACATGTATGTGTATATATAATTACTTTGGAAAGACAAAGATATACACAATATATTCCATAAAGAAGCCAAACTTAGAAAAAGAAAAGGAAACCACATTCTGAATGAATGAAAAACCACCAATAATCCTGGAGAAAGGGCTGATAACTCTTACCTCCTTGGGGAGCAGAAAGGCAGAGGGCCACTAGGGCACAATAGTGTATGTACTGTCATACATAGTCATTGCATTGAGTGGTTTTGTTTAACAGATTTTCTTCATTGCTTCATTTTGAGCACTGTGAAGAAAGGAAGGATGGGTGTGGAATAGAGAATAGGGAATGGACCTGTGATTTCAATGGTATTAGTAACTCCTGGGTGAAAATACTCCTACCTTTGAAGGCTGGCAACATTTAGGCAAAAGAGAGTCTTAAAAGAGTTACCTAGATCATTGAGCAGCTAAAATTTACCCAGGGTCAAACATCTAATATATGCCAGAAGTGGACTTGAACCCAGGTGTTCCTGGTTTTGAGGCTATCTAATATGCCACACTGCCTTTTAGAAATAAAATGCATTGGAGTTTTTTGTTTGTTTGTTTTGTTTTGTTTTGCTTTTTGTTTTTTTGTTTTTAAGGAAAAGGACAATTGTGAACCATTCCAGTATAACCATGGATGCTATCTAATATGTCAAACATAATTCATGCCTGGTACATAGTAGACACATTCTAAGTCTTGGTTAATTGATTGCAGTGGGTTAATAGAAACAAAACCAATCTCTGTACTCAAAGATCTTGTGTCCTAACAATATGGGGCTGTGTAGATAGAATCCGACTCAGCTTTTCCTACCCCATATTCCATCCCATTTTGCATGCATACATTGCAGGATGTAGGGTGTGGGACCAATCTTTCCCTCTCTCTCTCTCTCTCTCTCTCTCTCTCTCTCTCTCTCTC
>NW_025373168.1:0-3117 GCF_016433145.1 Gracilinanus agilis
CCCCCGCAGGGTCTCCCCCAAGGGGCAGGGCCTCCCCCCAGGACTGGTCCCTTCCTCGCAGATCTTGTGCATCCATCTCAAGAGGTTCCGGCACGAGCTCATGTTCTCCACCAAAATCAGCGCCCACGTGTCCTTCCCGCTCGAAGGCCTGGACCTACAGCCTTTCCTGGCCAAGGACAGCCCGACCCAGATCGTGACCTATGACCTCCTGTCGGTCATCTGTCACCACGGAACTGCGAGCAGTGAGTATGGCCGGGGGGCCGGAGCCGAGAGGAGAGGGCCGTGCCGTCGCCCTTTCCTCGCTGGGGCCGGAGGGGGCTTGGCCGGGGCGAGGGCTCCCCTCCGGTTCACGTCCCTGTCGCCCAGGGTGAAATGAAAGCGGGCCTGGCCCCGGGGGCTGCAGGGAAGCGTCCGGAGGCCTGAGCCCGAGGCCTTTCACCCGATTCCCAGAACCAGGGCCGAAGCGTTAGCCCTGCCGTGCGGTAAAGGTTCCGGGGTCCCCTCGGGCCGGAGGAGCCTCTCCTGGGATCCACGGGGACTGGCTGAGCTCGGTCCTTGTTCTGGGGCACTCCTGGGTTGGCAGATTCGCTTCCCCCACAGAAGAGAACCCAAACCCGGCCTTACCTGCTCCATGACTCGCTGGAACCCCCAAGATCGTGATTGCCCCAAAAAGGCCCAGCTCTGGTGGCTGCAGGGAGCCTGGCTGCCCGGGCCACGTCCTTCTCTCCAGGGACTCTGCCTTCCCTCGGGCTCTTCTTCCTCCTGGGAGTGACCAGAAGCCCGTCCTTGCTGGCTCTCCCTGCTGAGGGTCCAAGAGGCCTCAACTCCCACATTTTGGACCTCGGGGGGGGGCTGGTATTCTTGGGGTCTCTGAGGTGCTGACCACCAGGCTTCTGGCAGAAAAGCAGAGCCCCCTGAGCTTGGCTCGAGGATCGCCTCCAGACGGCATTCCTGGCACAGAAGAGCACGAGAAGTCACACTTTGGCACCTTGCTTGTGCCAGGCACTGCCCTAAGCACCAAGAACCCCCAGGAAGATCCACGGCCTCATGGGGGAGAAGCCACGGAGGGGAGGGGCCTCTGGGGGGCCCCCAAGGCAGTGTGAGCTGCTGGTGCCCATGAGAAGTCCCCGTCGGGGAGATGCCGCTGGGGATGCCGAGGACCAGAGGGATGTCGTCTCCATGGTGACGAGATGCTCGTCGGAGGGAAGCCGTGTCGGTGCCACGTACCCAGAGTCCTGAAAGCGCTTCCTCAAACCGACTGTCGAACCCTCGCTCGTCTCCAAGGCGGAGGCTGGATCCAGCCTCTGGCTCTTCTGGGCCCAGTTTGGCCTTTCTCGTTACAGGCAGAGGCAGCCAGAAGGGGGCATCTTGCTTTCGGCGCCCACAGACACACCAAGGGCTCCGGCCGCCCTCACTGTTCTCGCTGAGCGCTTCCCCTTTAGCCCCAGGGCTGAGAGGAGGGAGACTGGGGGGGGGGGGGGGACAGGGGAGCGAACGAGCACTCTGGCTACGGGAGCTCTCCGTCCTGGGCACCTGGCGGGCGGCTGGACCTCTGGAGAGCTGGTCCTGGGCACGACACAGCTGGGAAAGTTTCCCCTCTAACCCTCAGTCTGTGACCCGGAGATCCACCCCCCCATGCACCCAGCTCCCACTGCAGACACCCAGACGGACAGCGGGCTGGGGGGCCCTCTCAGGGACCCCCCTTTGAGGGCCCAGTTCAGCCGCTGGGGAGCCCACGCAATCTCAATCTCAAGGCTTGACCCGAAGAAAGTTCAAAAGTGATCCCCCCCCCCAAACCTGAGACTTCCTGCCACAGAGAGCCCCAAAGGGTTGCAGAGGGAGCTGGGAGGTGCTCAAGGAGAAGCCGGAAGGCGAGGAGCGGGGGACAGAGTGCCCCAAAGCCAGAAGAGCCCGTGACGGCCAGGGCATGGCTCAAGGACTTGGGGCCTGGGCACGGACCGGGCAGCATCAGGGCTGGGCCCATCGGTGAGGGGAAATTGCCCGACGTTGGTCGTTGAACCTCCGGAGGAGAAGCGTCTGCCCGGGCAGCCTCAGCCGAGGGGCAGGCCTGAAAGAACTGGCAATGCTGGCAGTCGGTGGGTGCCGGAGCCCCAGAGGAGCCAACGAGAGGGCCCCCAGACATGAGCGGTCAGCGCGGGGAAGGGCGGCCCAGGCATCGGCTTCCCGAGCGGCCGCCGGCACCTTCCTCCCCGGAGCACCAGAGGGGGAGCCAGGAGTGCCCGATCGGTGCCCCAGTCGTTGACGGCGTCCCTGGCACACTCGCCCGAGGACCCCACCGGGGCACGCTGGCAGTGCCTTTGCACGGCGGCCCCCTCGTGTCTCCTTCCTCCAGCCGGTCTCATCTCTCAGCCCGGCAGGGTTGCCCGAGCTTCCTCCGGGCCTCGGACGCCTGCCCTTGCCCTGCGCTTGGGCTCTGTGTTGGATGGGACGAGGGGACTCGCTCCCCCCGCGGCCTTCCAGGGGCGAGCCTGGTGAGGGGGATCCCAGGAAGGACGGGCACCCCTTCTGAGCCAGTCCGTTCGGGCACAGGCTGCCTCAGAAGGGACCTCCGTGACCACCTCGATCCATCTCCCTGGCAAGGCTCCCCGCTTGGTGCAGCGCCAGGGCCTGGCGGCGGCCGGACACCGTCCGATGCAGCGAACTTCCCTGAGAGGGTGCCCGGCCGCCACCATCCATCCTGCCCCCGGGCTCTTGGTGTGCGCCCGGCACCGAGGCTCAGGGCGGGACCGCCAACGGCTTCGGTCTCTTCCCGGAGCCGGGCCGGGGAGGCGCCTGCACGGTTCTGGGAGGGGCTCTCGCGCTGACCCGGGTCTCCGGCCTTTTAGGTGGACACTACATCGCTTACTGCCGCAACAATCTCAACAACCTGTGGTACGAGTTTGATGACCAGAGCGTCACCGAGGTCTCGGAGGCCACCGTCCAGAACGCGGAGGCCTACGTGCTCTTCTACAGGCAAGAAAATGGCGCCGGGGGGCCCCTGGGGAGAGGCCCGAGACACTCCGAGGACTTTGTGGCCGACAGCCGGCCCCGCCTCCCTCCCCCTCTCAGGTCTCCCTCCTCCCCAGGGGTCCATGACCAACCCCTCCGAGGTCCAGG
>NW_025373169.1:0-5881 GCF_016433145.1 Gracilinanus agilis
CTCTCTCTCTCTCTCTCTCTCTCTCTCTCTCCTTTTCTCACTCCTCCCCACCTTTCTCTCTTCTCCATTCCTTTCTCTGCCCTCCCTCCGATCTCTCTCTTGGTACATCTATCTATGTGTAAAAATACATACAAAGACATATATCCATAGCATCCTGCTGGGCAAATTTTCATTACTGAAGTCACAGTGTTGCAATAAAAACCCTTTAATGAGTTACAAAAATAGCTTTCATCTCTGTAAACCCACGTCTGGGATTAGGAGTCATCTCTCATTACTGATGCTTCTTCCTGGGGCGATGCATTTGGAAATTTTGCTTCTTTCACAGGAAACAGGCTTTTCAGCAAGCCAGTAAACAAGCCAGTTTAAGCATCCTTTCTTAATCTACCCATCTTGCAAAGCCCTTCTGCCCAGAGGAATGCTCTTCTTTCC
Organism: Gracilinanus agilis; assembly: GCF_016433145.1. Taxonomy (NCBI): domain Eukaryota; kingdom Metazoa; phylum Chordata; class Mammalia; order Didelphimorphia; family Didelphidae; genus Gracilinanus; species Gracilinanus agilis. The sequence continues at coordinate 430 of NW_025373169.1, forward strand.
AAATCCCACCTGCCCTCCTGCTCCACCTGCTATATCTTTAATCTCACTTGAATCAGTTCATTCTGGTTCCTTTTATTATTTTAGACATGAGGCTGAGAGTGAAGATGCTCATTGCTGTTTTTTAAAAATAACATTCTTAAAGGGATGCTCTATGACCACCACTCATGGAACACCATGACTTCAGTATGTTGACAATTAGACCTAACGGGCAATTGAACACTGCAAGGTGGGGAGAATGGCTCACTTTGTAGCAAGAGTAAGTCACAACAGTTGGGTTGTCTGACCATTGAGCTGGTATCAAAATATGAGAAGTGAAACAAAGGGAAGCCTCCAGCATGGAGGTGAGGAGAATGTTCTATGGAAGATAAATGGGAAAAAATGAAGACAAGGAGACAATAAACACATGATGTTCTAAAAAAGTGAAAGGAATATCCATTCCTGTAAGTTCACAGACTCAATTAAGTGAAATAATTTACTTTAAACTTCCATTTATTCATCTATAAAATGAAAGGGTTCCATTTGATGATCTCTAGATCCCTTCTCTCTAGAATCCCTTCTAGCTCTAAACCTATGATCTCAAGAATAATAATATCATATTACATTTGGATAGCATTGGAGAAAATAAGTACAGATTTGACAATTTTACCACCACCACCACCACCACACACACACACACACACACACACACACACACACACACACACTCAGTAAACTCCAGTGGCATCCTATCACCTCTGGGATCAAATACAAAGTTTTCTGTTTGCCCTTTAAAGCCCCTCATAACCTAAATCACTCAGTCTTTGTACAACTACTCCCCACCATATTCAATCCAGTGACACTGTCTTCCTGGCTGTTTCATGAAGAAGATACCCCATCTCTTGGCTCCTGGTATTTTCTCTGGTTGCCCCACCCCCCCCATGCCTGGACTGCTCTCCCTCCTGCATTCAGCCTATTTATTGGCTTTCTTGACTTCTTTCGAGTCCCAGTTAAAATCCTATTTTCTACAGGAAGCCTTTCTCAGACTCTCTTAATCCTAGTGTCTTATTTATCCTGCATATAGATTGTTTATACATCTTTGTTTGCTTCTTTTCTCCTCCACTAAAATGTGAGCTCCTTGAAGGCAAGGATAGTCTTTTGCCTTTTTTTAAATTTATTTACATAGTACAATGCCTGGAACATAGTAGGCACTTAATAAATGTTTGTTGATTGAAAAACTGGGGGGCAGCTGGATGGCTTAGTGCAGGAGTCGGCAACCTTTTTGGCTGTGAGAGCCATAAACGCCACGTTTTTTAAAATGTAATTTCGTGAGAGCCGTACAGTGCTCACAGTGCCGCTCCTGTAACAGCACCTGAAAAAAAATTGACTTTATGGCTCCTGCAGAAAGAGCCATATCTGGCCCTCAAAAGAGCCAGATATGGCTGGAGAGCCATACTTTGCTGACCCCTGGCTTAGTGGATTGAGAGCTAGTCCTAGAGATGGGAGGTCCTTAGTTCAAATCTGGTCCCAGACACTTCCTAGCTGGGTGACCCTGGACAAGTCCCTTAACCCCCATTGCCTAGCCCTGTAACAAATAAAATTAATATAGAAGGATATATATAAAAGATATTAGGGTATAAAAATTATTAAAAAAAAGAAAAACTGAGTCACTCTAGTACCTCGATTATATATAATATATATACATATGTGTGTGTATCACATAGCTCTAGATATATATATGTATGTTTGTATATGTGTGTATATTTTGATTGTATGAGTGGAAATTACATTAAAGAAGGTCCATTACCAACTACTTTATAGATATACTCTCAGAACCATTCCACAGTCAAAATCAGGGTAGACAAACCAGAGCTTTAAACCCTCAGTGAAATAGGTGGGATTGTGGTCATGGGATTTTCTTCCTTCATCTGAGTCATCACTTCCAGTGTTCTGATACTTTGGTGGTCCATCTCTCTGTATCCCCCCTTCCCTGTGGTTATGGCCATCCTATTTATTCTTAGGGTATAAGAATCAGAATCCTATGGCTGGGCTATGGGGATACAAGATAGGTTCTCTGCTACTTATCCCCTCCCCCAAATGAATTTGCTCCAGGTAGATGAATTCTTAATTATATAGCTCTCTGAACTCAGGTCATTTGCTGGCAAACATACTCTCTAGTATAATGCCAGGTTCAGGTATTGTAGAACAATAATTCAACCATCCAATTCAAAAAACATTTCCAGAGCACCAACCAGGGATAAGGCACTATGTTGGGCAATGGGGACTGAAACAGTAAAACATGACTTCCGCACTCGAGGTGCTTACAGTCCAATAGAGGGGATATGATATGTATAAATAAGTTTGAGACAAGGTTGAATTTAAATAGAAAGAACTGGAGTCAAAAGAAAGATCCAGACCAAGTGCTCTAGGAAAATTGAAGAAGAGAGATCTTTATTAATAAGTTGCCAAACATATTTTAAGTAGCAGAGCCAGGAATCAAAAACCAAGTCCTCTGACTCCAAATCCATTGCTCTTTGTTTAATATTATGCTGCTGCTCACACTCAAATCTTAGACAAAATCAAAGTGGGTCTGAATAGAAACCAAAATGGTGGCCATAAGGAAAATCAGAACTGGTCCAGGAAGGGAGCTCAAGAATTCAGTATTATTCTGGTGGAGGTCCAATTTGATTATGCTCCGAAGTCTTCAGTCAAAAGTCTACTTTCAACTGTATCTGCTCGCCCAGTTTCAGAACCACTTTTGTGAATGATAAGATAATGTGAATTCTGTGTGCTTGGCACTTTGTTAGCTCTGGTATCATATCCCAGAGGGCTAAGTAATGGACCAGTTGGTTGATACATATGAATCAAGCCACTTAAGTTTAGACACCATAACTTAATATGTAAGAGCTCTGTACTGAAGCCAGGGGACTGAGTTTGGCCCTCCAAAATGCCAGTTCATTTTCCTCTGATCCATGGCCACAAACTATATCTTTATAATCGTAGCTATCCATCTTAAAAATATATCCACAAGGGAATTCTGAGAAATGAAAAGAGGTGGAAGAAGAAAAAGCAACTCAAAGCATATAACAGTAACTCAAACTTTTATATAATACATCATTTTTTGTTTTTTGTCTTTACATAAAAGTGTTTGCCTTACAATAAGCCTGTGAGATGAGTTGTGCAAATATCATCATATCCACTTTACAGATGAGGAAATTGAGGCTCAATGATTATGTCCAGTGTCATAAGTAAATATTAAAACTGGATCTCCTCTAATAGGTTCAGTGTTCCAGATATTTCAGTACCATTATTTCCATATACCAAGAATAGCATGATTTTATTTACAGAGTATCTCCTCATAGATCCAGAGGTTACTTTCTCAGCAACCTCAACTATTTGGAACATAGCAAAAGGCTAGAATGGAAGCAAAGAAAAGCAAAACCAAAATCTTTTGAGCAGCCAAATCAGATATATCAAAGTCCATGCTAGTAATCATTGAAGAAAACCATCCTTGGAATTCACTTATACCCTACTTAGCTTTTTTTTTTTTAGACACAATTGATCTGACACAATGATCTGGTCTTCCAGTCCACATTAATTGAGAACCAATGAGCACCTGTTGGGATGATGCTAGAATTTGGTACATTGATAATAACAAGAGGGGACAGATGACATGTTCACTGTGAAGGAGGAACTAGGACAATCATAAAAGGCTAGGAAAAAGACTCCCAAACCACAGCAACCTGAGGTCATTCAATATTAGGGCAAACAACTCAATACATAGCAACAATTCAAGAGAATGCTCATCTTTGTTTTAAGGTACAATGCAACAGTAGATGTCCATAAGCATGACCCTTCACACTCAAGGAAAACTTCAATTATGTTTAATTCAAATGCCTCATCTACTTGGGAAAGACTTCCATTCTCCATGATTAAAGAGAAGTTTTGGCATTAAGTTGTCCGCTTCACTTATACGGAAGACTCAGATTATGAAGTAGCAGTTCTTTTCTTGAAGATGATGCACAACCGAGGTGTCGCTGAATTAACATTGCATAGGTGTGCTAGAAGAGCAAGATATGCAGACGTGGCCTCTTCCCTCCAGGAGCTTATAATCTAAAATAGGTTCCAAGAACTCCCCCAGTAGAATGTAAGCTCCTCGAGGGCAGGGACTGTTTCGCTTTTGTCTTCCATCATCTTGGTTCAGTGGATTTGAATCTTGCCTCTGCCACTTACTGCCTGTGTCACCTTGGACAAGTCATTTAACCTTTTTAGGCCACAGATTTCTCATCTGTAAAATGAGAGGTTTGGATTAGACAGCCTCTAAAGTTCTTTCCAATTATATGTCAATCTATGAGCCAATTCATAGCACCTGGCACATAGTAGGGACTCAATAAATATATATTTTAACTGATTGAATTGAATGTCAAAAATCAGCAGAGTGTTATGGGAAGGAAAAAAAGGTCCAAAAAGAGAGTCAGGATATGTGGGTTCTATCCTGATCACTGATAACCCCATGTGACATTGAGTAAGCCACCTTACTGGCCTTCAGTTTCACCATATAGGACCTCAGCAATTGCTTCCAGCATGGACATTCTGTGATTCAGTGTCCTCCCCATTCTGAGTGATCCATTCTCAGCATTATTTTTTTTAATTCCCAGGTGAGGTTGAGAGGGAAAGCCTTCCCAAAGGAAAAAAACATCTTGAGGAAGAAGGAGAGAGGAATGAAAGGGGAAAAAAGTCATAGCCCACAGAATCCTGAGAAGATATAAAATAAGAAAAAATAGGAGCAAGATATTGAATCTTTGTGATAGAGTGGAAAGCATTGTCTTTGGAATCAGAGGACTTTGGGTTCATGTCTCACCTCTGACACTCACCAAATGTGTGACCTTAGATTCCCTGAGCCTTAGTTTCCTCATCTGTAAAATGAAGGCTGGATGACCCCTGAGGCCCATTCCAGCTCTAGGCCATTGAGAATGTGATCTTATCAATCACTGAGCTAGAGAAAGATAGAGTTAGTAGCAGAAAAAGCCATTTCCTCTCAAGTGAGAGAATAAATAAAAATAATATTGCAAAATTTAAAGTCATTATTATTATAATATAGTCTTTAGTACCTCATCCCAATTCTACTTTTTTACATGGAGTCTTCCCTGTCTACTCCATGCATGCTCACCCCCCACCCCCACCCTTTCCAAGTTAAATAAAACATTCATTTCCTATCAGAGGAAGAGTGAGAGAAAGCATTCGACCTAAAGGAATATGATTTAGTTATATATCCTGACCCCAGAACTTACCAGATGTGTGCATGTCATTGAGCCTCTGTTCCCTCATCTGAAAAAGGGAGATAATACTTGGATTACCTTTCTTACAGGACTTTTGAGAAGGAAAGAAGGGAAAAAAGGAAGAAAGAGAGGGAGGAAAGAAGAAGGGGAGGGAGGAAGGGAGGGAAGAAGGAAGAAGGGGAGGGAGGAAGAAAGGG
>NW_025373170.1:0-3296 GCF_016433145.1 Gracilinanus agilis
AATTATATATATATATAAAATAATTGGGTAGGAGGGAGAATTTGGCTTTACCACAAAATGAAAAGTTCGCATGTGGTTAATTGAGAGAGTGGGCCATTGTAAATGAGTCTTAATGGTGTTTATCCATCGCTTTGTGAGAACATGGTACAGTTTTCTTACGGACATATGGAATACCTGGGAGCAGGTGTATAATTTGGTGCAAGGCATATTGTCTCCCGCATTATTTGTTTTGCCCAGGCCTTGGGCCCTAAGGGGTTGATGAGCCTGCACATTGTTAATGATTTAAAGCCCATCCATAGTCCTTAGTCATGGAGACCTGGAAAGAGGATGGGCTCAATGCACTACTGCTTGCTTCGGGGACAATATTGCATAAAGCGTTGTCATGGAGGAAAGGGAGCTCTTCAGGTTTGATGAACTGTTTATTCTTTCACGGACTGTTGTGGTTATTGACTCTGACTCCGGTGTTTCTGGTTCAGTAGGAGCCTGGAGAGCTGCACCTGTATATCCTTGCTGTTTGTTTTTATGCGGTGAGATCATTTTGTTAAAAAAAAAAATGATGGCCCTCCATGAGTCCATCTCTTCAGATCATGAACCTGAAGGTGAGGCTAGTTTGCTGTTAGCTTAAGACACATCTGCTTCTGCTCCATTTTTAGATCTTTCCTGAAAGCGTGTATTATTTCATTCACATAATACCTCGACTTACTGATGATCCCAAAGATAGAGGAAGATTGTAAGATAGGATTATCTATTCTGATCTTTATATCTGGGATAATCACTGTATACCAGGTATGAGCTAATGGGTCCTTAAGCCAAAAGCAACCACTATGTGTCCACTCTCTCTGGTCAGTATTGTTATTTAATGCTGTTATCATTATGATTACCTTCCTAGATAGAAAGGTAGGTGGAAGACAGATAGATAAAGTCAGACAGATATATGGGGAGATATAGCAAAAGCTTTTATTAAAGATTTACTATGAACTAGGTTCTGTGCTTAACCCTGGGACACACTATATTTTATTTTTATTTATTCATTTTTTTATTGATTAAGAAAAATTTTCCACGGTTACAAGATTCATGTTCTTTCCCTCCCCTCCTCTCACACCCCTCCCATAGTCAACATGCAATTCCACTGGGTTTTACATGTGTCATCGATCAAGACCTATTTCCATATTATTAATATTTGCACTAGGGTGAATGTTTAGAGTCTATATCCCCAATCATATCCCTATAGTCTCATGTGATCAATCAGTTGTTTTATCTTCTGTTTCTACTCCCACAGTTCTTTCTCTGGTTGTGGATAGCGTTCTTTCTCATAAGTCCCTCAAAAATGTGGGACACTAGTATAAACAAGCAAGAAAATATTTCCTGCCCTCAAGGTACTCCCTTTCTAATGGGTGGAATTGACATATGAAAGGGAAATGGAAAGTGGGGTCACATGTAGGTACTAATGTGGCATGGCGCCATAATGGTATGGAAACAGAGGGAAAGCCTGGATGAGAGCAAAGTAAGACCTTCATGCTTCATAGAACATGAATTTAGAACTAGACAACATCATGGATTTTAAACATGAAGAAACAGAGACTCAGAAAAATATATTTTTTTAATTCTTATAACTATCACTGACCAAGATCAGTTTAACAAGCCAACTCCATGCTGTTCTACACCCAATATCTTTACTAATTAATTCAATTCAGTAGACATTTAAGAACACCTATTATGTTCAAGCTACATGGCATTGTGAGTTAAACATGGAGCTTGGAATCAGAAAAACTCACCTTCACAAGTTCAAATCCATCCACAGACACTTATTAGCTGTGTAACCCTGGGCAAGTCACTTAATCCTGTTTGCCTCAGTTCCTCATCTGTTAAATGATCTAGAAAAGGAAATTACAAACCACTCCAGTATTTTTGCCAAAAAAAAAAATTCCAGAAGGGCTCAAAGAGAATCAGAACAACAATAAAATTTTATACAAGAGATTGTACCAGGTGATTAAAATATGAAGACAAAAACCAAGGAGTCCCCACCCTCCTTGGGAATTGATCTTTCACTTCACAGATAAAGCCACAGATAAGCAAATGTAAGGCAACTCAAGGACAGAAAGAACAGGAATGGAGAAAGCTTTGCAGAGGAGGTAATATCTGAGCTGAGCTTGGAGAAAGGCAAAAATATTTGGGGTAGGACATAAGAGAGTGGCATTACAGGCCTGAGAGGACAAATGTTCTTGGTCAAAAGAATGGAGACAAGATAGAATAGTAAAATCTAGGAATATGTAATAGCAAATTTTGGGCCCATGTAGAGCTCATGAATTGAAGTAATATGAAATATGTCTGGAAAATTAGATTGAAGTTAGATCATAGAGGACCCAAAATTCTAGGTTGAGTAATTACATAGACACAAAATTGATAAGGGATCACTGAAGATTTTTTAAAAGAAAAGTGACATGGTAAGACCAATTCCTTAGGAAAGTTGTTTATGCAGCTTTGTAGAGGACGAATTTCAGAAGGGAGAGCCTGAAAGCAAGCAGACCAATTAAGAAACTCTTTCAGTAGGAATTCCATGTGAACTGGAATTATCTCCAGGAAGTGATGCAGAGTGAAATGAGCAGGAGAACATTGTACACAGAGACAGATACACTGTGGTAAAATAGAATGTAATGGATTTCTGTACTAGCAGCAATGCAATTACCCAGGAAAATTCTGAGGGACTTATGGAAAAGAATGCTACCCACATTCAGAGGAAGAACTGCAGGAGTGGAAACACAGAAGAAAAACAACTGCTTGAACACATGGGTTGATGCGGACATGATTGGGAATGTAGACTTGAAAGGACCACACCAAAGCAACTATCAATAATATATAAATAAGTCTTGATTGATGACACATGTGACACCAGTGGAAATGTGTGTGGGCTATGGGGGGGGGGGGTGAAGGGGAGGGTGAAGGGGAAAGTAAAAACATGAATCATGTAACCATGGAAATTTTTTCTAAAAAAAAAAAATATTTAAATAAAAAATAGAAACTCTTCCAGTAGTCAAGGTGAAAGATAATAAGGGCACAAAATATGGCAGTGATATGGTAGCCATGTGTTTGAAGAAAAGAAAATGAATGAGTGATTTTATGGATAATAATGAATAAGATTTGTCAAAATGGGTTAATTCCAGGTCCAGCACTTTGTCCACTGTGCCACCTAGCAACAGTATATATTAAAAATTGAGAATGTTAAATCTTTAAATTTAGTGGCATCCTACCATCTCTCTCTCTCTCTCTCTCTCTCTCTCTCTCTCTCTCTCTCTCTC
>NW_025373171.1:0-2552 GCF_016433145.1 Gracilinanus agilis
ATATAAAGTATATAATATATTAATATTATAACTATTTAATTATAATTATACATATAATTATTGTATTACACATAATTATGTGCATAATCATTATAATTATATTTATATATCATTTTATTGTATACTATTTAAATATTTATATAATATATGGATATGTGATTATAATTATAATAAATTATAAAATATATTATACTATATAAAGTTATAAAGAATCATACATTCAAATGATAAATGGGCTTGCCATGAGTTACTTTTCAAAACATCACCATTCTTTCCAAGGTTCAAAAGATGTCAGTGAAGTACCTTATCTGGTTCTGAATTGAGGAGAGGTAAATCTTCTTGCTTACGGATGCTGAAAATTTCATATATTCTGCAGACGCATTTAAGTTTGCTAATTCAGTGACTGCACCATTCCTGACCAGTAGCTAGGTGAATAAGAGTAAGATGTGTCCCCCCCCCAAATACCCTGGAAGATAGGTTCTCTTACTCAACTGATAAATATTTGGCACATTCCAGTTGATGACTACTGTGGTTATTTTTTTCTGAGAATTTGCTGTGGCTAGAGTAGTTTGAAATGAAACAAATGGAAATTTTATAGCTTCCTTGGGTCAAGTTAGTCCTGGATAAGTATGTGTTAGAAGAACCAATGCAGATGGGAGGAGAGGGAAGAGGAACAAAAAGAATTCCCTTCTTTCCAAGCTAATGCGTTAGCCTCCATTTTATCATGTAGGTCCCAGCATCCCCAGACTCAAGAAAGATGCTTTGTTTGAAGGAAGGCTACCTATGGAGAATACACCTAGCCCATTTTTCTAATGAGGGGCACTGTTTGTGGATAAGACCAGATCGCTGTAGGGCTAGTGTTGGCTGCCAGAAGATAAAGGTAGGTGAAAGAAAGATGCTCTGAGGGGCACTGAGGAGGATTAAAGGGAGAGGGAGTTATTTCACCAAGGTTGGTCTTCTAGTCAAGATAAAATAATAAGTTAATAATAGCTCCCTGATCCATGCAGTTAAGAGGGTATGCTGGATCTTCCTAGTAGTGCATAGTCTCATTCAAGACAGGGACTGGGTGACTTTTGTATTTATATCTCCGGCACAGGCATATGGTACAATAGGTACCAGGTCACAGGGACACCTAAATGGCAGCGGGAATTGAGGGCTAAACTTGGAGCCAAGATGACCTCTGTTCAAACATCGTCTCAGATACTAGTTGTGTGCCTTGGCATGATTCGCTCGTCTCTCCTCAGCCTCCCTTTCACTTTCATCCCCAAGTTGCGTGCTTACGTTTGTTTATAAATTGTGTGTAACCCTGATCTCACTCTCTCTTCTCTGGAGGCTCTGTGTGCACTCTCCTCCATATGTGAGGTTCTTAGAAAGTTTCTTTTTCTTTACTGAGGCTGCTATTTTCCTTTTGCTTCAAGTTATTATTAATACATTTTATAAAAATATAATACTTGAAGTGTTTGGATATTAATTTTTAATCTTACACGATAAAGTATTTAGCACAGTGCCTTGCACATAGTAGGTACTTAATAAATGCTTGTTCTCTTTCCTTATGCCTCCTTTGCTTGAGCAGAGCAGCAAAACACAAAATGGTATTCCATCAGATTTGGCCCCAAGAATGCTTTTGAAAAGCACGTTCCTGATCAGGTCAAGTAAATGGTATCAATTGTCCAAGAAAGAGGAAAATGATTCTATAAATTGAACAACATTTTTGAAAAATAAAAGATTTTTGTTGTGAATAAAAAATGAAGGACTTTGTTTTGTAGTAAAAGCTTTCCTGCCCAGGACACATACACAGCCATACTCCTTAAAGAAAAAACCTTACAACTGCATGCAGCCATTGAGTTTACTTGACCCTGTTTCCTAGAATATTAACCTAAAGGTTGAGATTTAATTTCTAGTTGAAAGTGCATTAAATTTGCACCCAAAAATTTCCAGCAGAAGCAGTCATATGTCACCATGTTTCTATTTGTCTACCATGATTTACTTTTGTTTTATCTGAACTATTGGGCTTTTGCATTTTATTGATATGTTTTATTTTTACATTGCAAACATTTACAGACCAGTTCCACTTAGTGTGACTTCTCTTGAAACAAAATGAAATAGCTCAAACTAATAATACAGTTAACTTATCTGAAAATGCATGCAACAATTACATTCGTAGCACACACTCCCTCTCCATTTTTAAAAATTAACAAAAACCTGTTTTCTCTTCCTCCCACTTTATTGAGGGAAAAGAAAAGAAAAACACCCAAATGATGCCTTTAGAAGACATGCTTCAACGAAATAACTGCCTCTCCCCTTGATCCTCTTCAACACACCTCCTAGGGTTTTCCTTTCACCTAGACACCTTCTGGGAGCCAACACTGTCCCTACATTAAGCTGGTCCTACCCACTATTCTCCATATCTAGCCCTCCTTCTAACAAAAAGAAAAACAACTATATATAGTTGGGTTTTTTTACACGACATTAGTTTTTCATACATATATATGTACATATATATATGTATGAAAAACTAATGTCGTATGTATATATATATATACATATATATA
>NW_025373172.1:0-5452 GCF_016433145.1 Gracilinanus agilis
TCTTCTTTCTCTCTCCCTCCCTCTCCCTCCCTCTTTCTCTCTCTCTTTCTTTCTCCTTCCCTCTTTCTCTCTTCCTCTCTGTCTCCCTCCCTCTTTCTCTCTCTTTCTCCCTCTCTCTCACTGTCTCTCCTTCTCTCCCCCTCTCCCCCTCTCTCCCTCTGTCTGTCTGTCTGTCTGTCTGTCTGTATCTCTGTTCTCTATTTCATAGTCTGTTTTTGCCCCCACATCTCTTGTCTGTCTTTCTCAAAGTCTCTGCACCATGCTGCTTCAGAGAAGGAATATCAATAGAGATGAAGAAAAAACTCAAAGGAAACATTTGAGTGACATATTTTAAACAACAGCAATCTGATTATTTTGCAGAGGTTAAAACATATTTCTAAATCAATCTATTTTATAGAATTTAATTTTGCAACTGAAAGGAACTAGTTAAAAAATTTTTTTTAAACCCATACCTTGTCTCAATTCTAAGACAGAAGGGCAGGCAATTGAGGTTAAATGACTTGTCTAGGGTCATATAGTTAGGAAGTATTGGAAGCCAGTAGTTTTTTTTTTTTATTTCCCCTTCTTGATTAGTAGAAGATGGAGAGATCATGGGTTATGGGTTTTAATCCTACTTCTGATGATCATTCCCAGTGTGACTTTAGGTAAGTCACTTAGCTTTCTTGGGTCTCAGCTTTCTCATCTATCAAATAAGAGGGTGGGACTAGATGGCTTCTGAGGTCATTCCCATCTCTAGATCTATGAATTTTAATTTTTTTTAAATATTAGCACGTGATAGCACCCTGTGCCATCAACAGATGTGAGCTACTTGACTTGATAGCAGGGACTGCTTTATTTCTGGGTTAGTATATATCTAGTGCCTTGCACTAGATATATACTATACTGGTCTATAGTAAAGGCAACATGCTTCTTTTTAAAAATCCTTACCTTCTGTCTTAGAATAGATACTGAATATCGATTCCAAGGCAGAAGAGCAATAAGGGCTAAGTAATTAAGGTTATTTAAGTGACTTGCCCAGGGTCACACACCTAGGAAGTGTCTGAGGCCATATTTGAAACCAGGCTTAGCTTTCTCTCCACTGAGCCATCTACCTACTCCTAGTAAATGATTATCGATTACTAAATATAGTTCACTGTTCTGGAATCAAAATGTTCAAACCAAGAAGAACCTTAGAGATATGAGTCTACCTTTCCCTTTTTATAGTTGAATAAGCTTGAACAACCTGTCCAAGACCATGTGGCTAACTGTTGACAATCAGCCTACAGCCAGGTCTTTTGTGTTCTGGTGCAAAGCCATCATTCAATGGATAAAGGAACTGGAATCCAGACAGGGCACACGAGCCAGGCTCTTATCTGCTCCTTACAGCAAGAATGCAGGACTGGCCTGATCACACTACAAAGTCCTACCAACCTTCCTTCCTCCATGTCAGTTAAGGATGTAGAATTGCAGAATTTCTGAGTTGGAGGGGACCTCAAAAGCTATTGGGTCCAACTCATCTTAAGAAAGGCCCTAGTCTGCTTTCTATCTATCCTTTGCTTGAAACCCTCCATCCCCTCTCCAGGCAGTCTATATCTCTTAGGAACAGTTCTCATTGGTAACAATTTTTTCTGACATCAAACTTAAATTGGCCTGTTTCCATCTTCCATCCATTCATGGCTCCCAGTTTTGACGTGTTGGGCCAAGTAGGACAAGTCTGGTTCTTCTCCCACAACGTTAAAAATCTGCTCCCTGTCCCATATAACATCCCTTTAAAAATATGGAGGCAGCTCTTCTTTCCTGTCCCACTGCCTCCCCCAAGTTTTCTCTTCTCTAAGCTAAACGTCCTCTGTACCTCCAGCTGGTCCTCATATACATATAGACGTGAAGCCTTCAACTCCCTGATCATCCTCCTGCTCTGAACATTTTCTAGTATCTATCCTTATGCTTCCTAAAATGATCTGATATTCTGGTTGTGGTCTGACTTGGGCAGGGGCTAAAGGACAGTCACCTTCTTATTCCCAGAAACTACGACTCCTTTAATGCAGCCTAAAATTAAACCCCTCTTCTATTTATTCATTTATTTATTTATTCATTCATTCATTTATTTATTTATTTATCTGTTTTTCCTCATCAATCAACAAACCTTTATTAAGAGTCAATCATATGCCAGATGCTGTGCTAAGCATAAAAGATACAAGTACAAAGAATGAACCAATTCCTACTTGCAATGAGCTTCCATTCTTTTTTTTTTTTTTTTAATTTTAATTTTGAGGGCAGCTGGATGGCTCAGTGGATTGAGAGCCAGAGTGGATTGAGATGGGAGGTCCTAGGTTTGAACCTGGCCTCAGACACTTCCTAGCTGTGTGACCCTGGGCAAGTCGCTTAACCCCCATTGCCTAGCCCTGTAACAAATAAAATTAATATAGAAGGATATAGAAAAGATATTAGGGTTTAAAAATAAAAAAAACCACTAATTTTAATTTTGAATATTTTTCCCTAATTACATATTTCATGTTCTTTCCCTCTCCCCCAAACCCCCCTGTCCCCCTTTAGCTGACACACAATTCCACTGTAAACCCCTCTTCTATCATGTTGAATCATCTCAATTATTTGGGGATGTTCTAGTAAACATTTAACAATGGGCTCTCCCTCTCCTCTGCCCTGCTAAAATATATTCAGGACACATTTTTCAGCTTAGTCTCCATTATTAACTTTTTTTTCATCCCTTTCTTAGGTTAGGACCTGTCATCAAGTATAGCTTTTGTAAATATTTATATGTGTGCAGGTCTTCTCAGCTAGATGGAGGGTTCCTGACAAGTCAAGACAAATGGCTTCCATCAGGTGGTGAGGCCCCTACTATGATGAAAAAATGCTTTGTCTCAGAATACTGATTTGTTTCCAACCTTTGAGAACAAAGCGCTAGACCTGAAACTGAATGTCTATACAAATGCATAAAATAATATCATATCAATAATAACGAGTGACATGAATAAGATAAGAGATATATATATATTAAATCAATATAACAAGCCCTTATTGGTAGCGTTTGCCAGTGAACAAGTTTGGAGACTCTCTAGAATATGTAAAGGCTCTTCTAGGTGTGCTCTAAATTCCTACGAGACTGGAAGATCCAAGAGGGTGTTACTTCTCCCTTCCATTTCTCCACATGTTGATGTTGTTATTCAGCCATGCCCAACGCTTTATGGGCCCCCAAGACTGATCGGTCCTTCTCTCCTCTTCTCTCTCCCAAAGCCTATCCAAGCTTGTTGCTTCCACGATCCTAGCTCTTCATCCCATCCTTTGCCATCCCCTTCTCCTGAAGCCTATCATCTTCAATCTATTCCAACATCAGGGTCTCTCCCAATGAGTCCTGCCTTCTCATGACGTGGCCAAAGAATATACGCTTCAGCTTCGGTATTTGACCTTCCAGAGAATTGTCTGAATTCATTTCTTTAAGTATTGACTGATTGGATCTCCTTGCCATCCAAGGTGTTGTGGGGCGCTCGAGGTGAGCCTCCTGGGTTCAGGATGGGTACCCTTTGCAAGAAGGCAAGACTCCAAAACTTAGCTTAAAAATAAAAAGAGAAATTTATTCATTTAGGAGGTAATGTTGAATCCAGCCAGGAGGACAGTATAGATGGAAAGCTGCCTCCCAGAAGGCATCACTTCTGAGGTCTTTATACTCTTTACAACAGATCATATGTGACTTCAGGGGTCATCAGGCACAAGGTGGTGTTGGTCAGCCTGAAGACATATTGGGTGACCTTCATAGTTTAGGAGACAGATAGGTGTCTTAGATACATCCCAAAGATATCAAAGCATAGCCTGGAGGTGTATCTCTGTGACCATCTTAGAATCTAAAGGACATCCAAGGAGGATAATCCTCTCAAGGGATCAGATGTTTTAACGTTAGTAGTCACAAGGATGCAAGGAAGCAAAGGACTTTTCCTGCTTACAGTTTGGTCTGAAAACACTTCTATAATTTGGGGGACACTCAAAAGTCTTCTCCAGAGCTACAGTTCGAAGGCACTGATTCTGTGGTGCTCAGTTTCCCTTTCTGTCTTTTCTCAAGCATAATAGACACTTAATCCACGTCTGTTGTATTGGATTGTGTTGTTATGAAATGGGAGGTCAGGTGGGACAGTGGAAAAAGTTTTGTATATGGCATCAGTGGACCCAGGTTCAAATCCTGCCTCTCACTATCTGTGGGACCTTTTGGCAAATTATTTAACCCCATTGGGCTCCACATTCCTTTTCTATAAAATGGGGATAATAATATTCACCTCACTGAGGTATTGTGAGTATCGGATGAGATAACATATGTAAAGTATTTTGCAAACCTTTTAGCTCTCTATAAATGCTAACTCTTATGGTTTTTCTTTGGCTTCCTTGTTAAGTAACCCACTCCCACCCCTACCCTCCTAGATGAGGAGGCCTTCTACTGATTTCTGCTGAATAACCAGGTGATTTATTGGTTGATTAGACTGAAGTACCCACAGGAGATATCCTCTGGGTAGGACATAGGACAAGCCCCAGATGGATCAACAGAGAGGGCACCGAGAGAGCCATCTGGACTGGCTACAAAAGCCTGAGTGTGCGTGTGACCCCAGGCAACTCTCCGGCACCTCATAAATAACTCCCCACACATTCCTCAGAACCTGCCCATCTCGGCCTCAGAAGGTTTGCAGTCTGTGGGCCTGTTTGCAAACATTCCTGCTGTTCATTGGATCCAGTGTGAGTTACAAGCCGTCATTTTTAACTGCTCCGAGCACACAACTCCCCCATTGTCAGGAAGACCAGGTGGGTTCCCATTTTAAAACACTAACCCGAATTTACAAAGTCAGGGATTATTCCCTTCATTTTGATGGGTGTGGAAAGACCTTCGAAAACTCTCTCCAGTCTGCCTCTCCAGGTTTCCCCTGCATACAATCTGGGGTCAAACCAATTGTCCTCACACAAGACACTCCATCTCTCATCTTCCCATCTCTTCACAGGCTGTCCCCCATACTTAGAACAGCCCCCCTCCTCTCCTCTGCCTCTCAATAGCTCCTCTTTTCTTCAGAGCTCAGCTTAAGGGCCACCTCCTCCAACAGGTCCCAACCCCCAAACAATGACCTTGTGCTTCTTTCCGATATACCTCCGAGTGTGCAGGGCTGCTCAGAAAGATGGAGCCTTCTTGAGAACAGAGACTGCTTCTTTTTTGTCTTTGTATGTCCTCCACATCTGGCACACAGAAGACAATAAGTGATTGTGGACTGATTTACCAATGGCTTTCCTTAGGTGGTAAGGAGACCCTACGATGGGATTAAAATACGTATTGGCTCAGAATGTTGATGGTATATAGCCTTTGAGATCATATCCCCTTTAGACTAACAAGGTTTTGCCTAGAGCAGAAAATGAATGTTAGAGGATTCCCCCAGGTGAGGCTCACCCACAGCTTGGCTTTTCCTTTTAAGTATCCTGGGAAGTCAAT
>NW_025373173.1:0-2359 GCF_016433145.1 Gracilinanus agilis
ATAAATTATATATAAATAATATATATAATTACTTGTTATATACTAATAATTATTACTTGATCTAACAATATCTAGTAGACTTTTGGGTGAATCTAAAAGACTTGTGCCATTTGATCAAGAAACTTTTTTGATGAATGAGTTATTTATAAACCATTAGTTATGAGTCTATCATATGTTGGCATAGCCCCATGGAAGTCCTTTATAGATAGGATTAGGTATGGTGAATTTGTTTTTTAGAGTTCTGTATCCTGTGGAAATCCTTATTATAGTCCCTGGTGGCTTGTTGCCCAAGAGTGTTGTAAAGTTCAAGTACAAGGTGTGTTTTAGTAGATGGAGTTCGCATGAGTAAATTAATCCGTTAGTGATTCAGAAAACCTGTGGTGTTGTTGAAAGGACACTTATAGTTATAACTTAAAGGAATGCCTGAGGTGTTTTTCAGTTCATTTCCAAATGCATTTATTGAGCTGTAACTGTTGGGAGCATTGTGCTCAAGGACAAAGTAGCAAAATTCCCTGCCCTCAAGGAGCTTACATCTTCCTCCAGGAGACAACTGGTGTAGAAAAGCCAATGTGAAATATGTACAAAGTAAAACACTGTAATTTCAAAAGATAGAGAGAATTAACAATTGGGGGAAATTAGGCAAGGTTGCTTGTAGGAGGTGGCACTCAGTTACTCTTTGAAGGGAATTGAGACAGCAGTATATTCCAGGCTCAAGCTCTGTGAAATATTTCATCAGCTACATTATGTCTTTATCTGTAAATCTTAGAGAATCCTTCCATAGAGGTCAGCTTTACCACTAATCAGTCAGCACTTGTTACAGAATTCCATTTTGTGGAAATAGGTGGTAAAAAATAAATGTGGCTTCCCCACCTCAGCCATAGCAGCTAAGAAATTAGGAGTGGATCATTCAGTGCATGTATTCAAGGAGCTTGTGTGAGCTTTCTTGGGTAATTGGCTCAGCCACTAGTAATATCTGAATCCAGCATGCTAGTCATATGTCTGAGACAGGGATTACCAGCTGTGAATGTGCTCCAGCATGCTTGGAGGGCCAGTCCTGTTGGCTCATTAGGAAAGAAGAAAGCTTACACCACAGCTGCCTGGTTAGTGCAAAAACACACCTGGGCCCTTTACTCTGCTTTGCTGTTGTAATTAAAAAGAACAAAGAGAGGCTTAATTTATATTCAGCTGAATAACACCACCCAGTAGACAGTTACTCCTGAATGGCAGTGGTTCTTAAATTCGCAGGAAGATTGCACCTAGATTGTGAAAAAGATATCCCAATTTGTTCAGGTGGAGTGTGACCCAGGAACATGTCAGAATTGATTTTTTTAAGCTCCTAAATTGTGTGTGACAGAGAAAATATCCAGGTTGATGGACGAGAGTGCCTGCATTTTGTAACAGACATATATATATATATATATATATATATATGTAATGGCAGTGGATTTAAAAATAGAACAGCAATGTCTGAGTTTAATTTCAGGTTTCCTCATTTTCTAGCCATAGAAAACCATAGCCATAGAACCCTTTGACTCTCTTGTCTTTCTGCTCCAACTAATCTTCAGACATTCTTCCCTTTGATATCCTTCTGTCTCCCTTCTCTTTCCTAGTATTGGAATTAGCATATCTTAACCTAGTCTCTGGGTGCCTGGTATCCTAGGCACTTGGGGAATGTGGCTCCCTTTGGAAATGGATACTGGTTCTTTCAGGTCAGGTCATTGGATCTTTTAGATAACTGGCTCTCTCTGTGACTGCAAGTATCCAATGTGTTCTCAGTGCTGTCCCATTTCCATTTGTAGATGGATAGGAGTTTGTGTGTGTATGTACATGACAAATAGAGACTATGTTATTGCCCCTCTCAAGCTGTTTTCTCAAATAGCTGCCTTATTTAAATTCTTCTTATCCATCTTAGAATTGATACTCTGTTTTGCTTCCAAGGCAGAAGAGTAGTGAGGACTAGGCAATAGGGGTTAAATGACTTGCATAGGGTCACAAAGCTAGGGAGTGTCTGACAGCAGATTAGAACCTCCTGTCTCTAGACTTTACATTCAATCCACTGAGCCACCCAAGCTAACCCTGCTGCCTTGTGGTCTAGAGAAGGAGTTCTTATCCTGGGATCATGTATTGCCAAAGTGTCTTGGATTACTGTTCAAATTCATTTTTAACTTTAAAGATTTTCAAACCAAAAAATCTTAAGTAAGATGACTCTCTCATTAGATATCTGTTGACCAGGGGCCTTTGGATAGTTTTCAGTGGAGTTTGCAAACTTGAATAACAAAGAAATGACATAATTGCTTTCACTAACTTTTAACTGAAATTGAACATTTCCTTAAGCTAAATATATATATATATATATATA
>NW_025373174.1:0-2685 GCF_016433145.1 Gracilinanus agilis
TTTTTTTATTTTAAAATAAATGTTTATTGACTGACTCAAGATTAGGGTAAACCAAGATAGGAGATAGCTAATGGCTAATTAGTCAAAAAAGCATCAAATCCTGTTTAGGTTTTGATCTCTTTAAGTCTTTATCTAAATGGTTCAGCTTCAAGGCAATATAAATGCAAATTGAACTAACTAGGAATTAGCTTATCTTGGAGAGGCAGTTTCCCCCAGCAGCGGTTTTCTTATCTTGTTTATGCTTCTCCGGGAAAGTGTCTTTATCCCTGGGAGAATGGAAGCTTCTTGAGGGCAGACACTTTCACTTTTGTCTTAGCACCGTGCCAGGTGCCTGCCTCTAAGGCATTTAGTAAATGTTCATTCCTTCATTCCTTCCCTGGAGTCCAAAGATCTAGGTTCGAATCTCTGCTCTGCCACTTATCAAGTATATAATCTCGGGCCTCAGTTTCCCCTTTTGTACAATGAGGGGGTAGACTTGATTACGCCGGAAGTTGAAAGTCGCTTTTCGCTCTGAAGCCTGGGTTACTATAGCATAGTGCCCGGCAAACGGTAAATGCCTGATAAATGTTCCCCTCCTCCCCCCCCCCAACCCTGGACAGCTATAATGCGTGGTCCTGAGGTGGTCTCATGGATTGAAATTGACCCTCTTCAAAGTTATGATTATGTAAAATAGAGAAATTTGTTCCAGCCCGATGGCAGCCTGCTGTGTGAATTTCAATACTGTGGCCCCCTAATGGGGTGCTGCATTATTGGCAGTTAAGTGGGACCCATCGGTGGCTTTTTTGTTCACTAAAAACTTTTATTATCCACTATAATCGCGGCAGCTCACAGGGAGACGTAGAAAGCATCGGCCTTCTCAGAATGGAGCTGGAAGGAATGTTAGAGATCATTTAGTCCTCTATTCCCTCATTTTACAAATGGGGAAACTGAGGTCCAGAGGTGAAATGACTTGTCTAAGATCATATATGCAGCCAAATCCAGAGCTGGGAGTGCCCAGCTTAGCTCCAAGCCTTCCCTTGGTTGGGCTGACTGGCTGGCCATCTTTTTTCTCTTTCTCCTCCCTGAGTTGTGTCCTGCCTGTTATGGGACCAGAGATGTAGAGCTAGAAGGAAGCTTACAGGCCACCAAGTCCAATGCTCTCGCTTTACAAGAGGGGGAAACAGTTCTCAAAATTTTCCCCAGACCACACAGGGAACAAGCGGCAGAGGCCCCGATTCCCCAAACCGTCCAGTGGTGGGAGCATCAAGGACACAAAGCCTGAGAGGGGTGAGAGGCAGGAAAGCAGAGAATGCTAGAGCACTACTTAGGAGGCAGAAGGAGAGGTTGATGATGATGGAGTTAGGAGTGGAATGTTGGGAATGGAGATGAAAGCACGGGATAGTGGATTGTGATGGGGCAGCTGGGTGGTTCAGTGGGCAGAATGCTGGAGTCAAGGAGACCTGAGTTCAAATTCAGCCTCCGACGCTTACTAGCTATGTGACCTTGGGCAAGTCACTTAACCCTGTTTGACTCAGTTTCCTCATCAGTAAAAAAGCTTGAAAAGGAATTGGCAAACCACTCCAATATCTTTGCCAAGAAAACTCCAAATGGGATCATGAAGAATCCGGCACGATTGAACAACAATAAAAGTGTATAGTGAGGGGGCAGCTGGGTAGCTCAGTGGATTGAGAGCCAGGCCTAGAGACGGGAGGTCTTGGGTTCAAATATGGCCTTAGCCACTTCCCAGCTGTGTGACCCTGGGCAAGTCACTTGACCCCCATTGCCCACCCTTACCAATCTTCCACCTAGGAGCCAATATGCAGAAGTTAAGGGTTTTAAAAAAAAAAGTGTACAGCGAATAGAACTTCTAATCAGAAAGATCTGAGTTTAAATCCCACCTCAAACACTTATTAGCTGTGACTCTGGGCAAGTAATTTGGCCCCTTGTAGACCCGGTTTCTTCATGTGTACAAACAGTACAAATGTCTGCAAAATCAGCCTCATGGCTTGTTTTCTATTACGATTCTCTCCTTATCGAGTGGGTTTCTCCTAAAGTAAGTAATACAAATATTGTTGACTTTGTTTCACAGCTAAAGAATCTGGGGCTCAGAAAGGGGAAGTTATTTGCCCAACTAGGAAGTGGCAGGAGCTGGAGCTTAAAACTGAGGCCCTTTCTTTGGCATCGTGCCATCTCCCATAGTGGCGAGATCCTGAAAGCAGAACTCGGGTTTGCCGCTGGCTTTCTGAAATGTGTAATTTAGATCAGGACTTCAAGAAACCCAAATGCCCTGATATATTTATGGGCCTTCTTGAAGAAAGGTCTGTTATCACTCCCAGCCTGATTTAATCCTAGCTTTACTTGACTTTAAGAAGTTTGCTTTTATGATTTTCGGATTGTTTACTAGGCTTCTCTAGTTGGCCAGCCACAAAAGAATCTTCCCTGGGACTTGGTTAGGTTCAGGCCCAGGAAATCGAAATAGATTAAATCCCAAAGGACAGCCCAAGACAGAGAAGAACATTCCAATCCACGTTGATCTCTCTCCTCAGTGTAGCTCTTTAGTAGCTGGCAATAGAGAAATTAGCATAATGATAGCCCTAGTTCCTCCAGCACTAGGGTGGTGGTTGTTTGTCTCTCTGATTTTGTTTGGGGCATTTCATAGGTGTTTCTTGACTGGCTAGGAAATGACTGCACCACAAAAAAAAAAAA
>NW_025373175.1:0-4478 GCF_016433145.1 Gracilinanus agilis
AGAGAGAGAGAGAGAGAGAGAGAGAGAGAGAGAGAGAAACATAATCAAAAGATGATTTCATGGGACTCCAGAGCAATTCTGCCTGGCTATGCTCATAATTAGCTTAAAGGAGCAAAACTTTCCGTAGATCATCAAAGCTTTGGTGTCAACAGATGGTATAGTAAATATATTAGATGAGAAACCTAACAAGATACTCCAAGCATAGACTTTGATATTCAATTAATACAACATTGGGAATGGAGGAGGATTGTAGGAAATGGAGTTTGAGGCAGAGAGAAACTATAGGCTTATAAAGTGTTCAGTCAAGTCTCACACTTAACCATATATTATGAACGCCTGTAAGAAGAGTTAGAGACAATAGGCATGTCAATATGTCATTAAAACAATGTCACCAGAAATGAAATTAACCTTAGCCTTCCTGATTCATTTAGCTGCTAGGGTTTTCCTCTCTTCCCAGATTACATTGTATTTCATTTGTATTTACTTAATGGTATCCATATTGTTTCTTCCCAACATAATTGAGGGCAGGAAGAGTTTTGTTTTTGTCTTTGAATCTCTAGTGCCTACCATAGTGCATAGACAGGTACTGTGATTTTATTTCTTTAGGAAACTCCTGGATGAGTTCACTTCTTCTACCTGTACAGGTTGACACCTTCTCTGCAATTTCTAATCTTAAAGAGTTGCCTAAAACACAAGAGAATCAGGTGACTTTCTCAGTATCACACAGTCAACATGCATCAAAGGCAGAACCAGAATCCGTGGCTTCTTGGCTTTGGAATCAGCTTTCTAACTATTTTGTCACACTTCCTTTCTTGGAAAAATCAATCACTGAGTATTCCAAAGAGATTAAGAATTGGGGGGAAAGAACCTACCTCTACAAAAAATGTATAGCTGCTCTTTTAGTGGTAGCACAGAACTGGAAACTAAAGGAATGTTCATCAATTGGGGAATGGCTGACCTAGTTGTACATCGCCTGTACCATGAGGATGACAAACATAATAGTCATGACAAAAGAAAAAAAAACCTTGCAAGACGTATATGAAGTGATGCCAAGTGAAGTGAGCAGAACCAGGAGAACACTGTACGCAGTAACAACAATAATGTATGATGATCAACTGGGAACAATTTAGTTATTATCAACTACCTAGAACAACTCCAAGGGACTCATGACAAACAAGACTATCCACTACCATAGAAGGAAAGGACGGAGTCTGAATGCAGATTGTAGCATGCCATTCTTTATCTCCTCCATGAATTTTTCTCTAGTGTAAGCAATCTGTGTCTTGTTTCACAGAATGGACATGGAAATATGTATTATACAGTATATGTGCAATCTATATCATATTACCTGCATTCTTGGGGAGGGGCTAGAAATGGGGGGGGTTGAAAACATGGGTTGCAAAATGTCAGAAAGTAAATATTAAAAATTATATTGACAAAATCTGGGGAAAATATTTTTTTAAAAAAAGAATGAATCACTAGGCACCTATTACATACCTATTATATGCCAGGCACTTTGCAAGTTACTGGGGCTATATAGACAAATATGAAATAGCCCCTGCCCTCAAGGAACTTACATTCTCTAGGAGTTAACATGTAAAACATACACATATAATTATATGGCAGACGGGTGACATAGGAGATAGAGCACGGAGCCAAGATTCAGGAAGGCCCAAGTTCAAGTCCATCATCAGACACTTGCACTAACTTTACCTTACTCAGACATTTACCTCTGTCTACTTCAGTTCCTTCATCTGTAAAATGGGTATAATAACAGCATCTACCTCCCAGGGCTATTGGGAGGATAAAATGTGATAATATTTGTAAATATTTTTCAAATCTTAAATAGTAATGAATAGTCTAGCTACTTATTATGAGACAAATGAACAAAATTCATGTGAAATAAATAGAAAGTAATGTAGTGGGGAGGCACCAGTATCTGGGAGGCTGAAGGAGGATGCTATGAAAGAAGTAATGGTTGAATTGAGAATTGAAGGAAACCAAGGGTTCTGATAGGCAGAACTGAGGAGAGATAGAACAGCATTACAGGAATAGAAGATGAGCAAGTGCTAAGGTACAGTACTGAGACAAGGGATAGCGCTTTCTGGGTAAAAACAGCAGACAAAGTTCAACAGTAGCATAAAATGTATATAGGAAAGTAATGCAAAATAAAGCTTTTTAGCTTGTTAAGTTTTTTCAAATAGGTTAAGACAAGGTTGTAAAGGGCTTTAAATGCCAAGCAAAATAGCCTATATTTGATCTGGAAGCAAGAGGAAGCAATTGAGGGTCTTTATAAGCAAGATAATGGTGTGGTTTGATCCATGTTTTAGAAAAGTCCCTTTGGCAGTTGAGTGGAGAATAAACTGAACTGGAGAAAGATAGGAGCCAGAGAGACCAATTAAGAGGCTCTAACAATAATCCAAGAGAGAGATGATGAGGGTATGATTTGGGAAAGTGGCCAGGTAAACAGAGAGAAGAGGATGGATGGGAGGGAGGTCATAAAGGTTAACACAACAAGATTTGACAATTGACTAAATATGTGGTATGGGAGAGGATGAATAATTGGAGATGAAGTGAGGTTACAAAAACAAGTTGACTGGAAGAATGGTGGTACCCTTGACAAAAACCAGAAACTTAGAAAGGGGGGTAGTTTTACAAAGATATTGGGTTTTCCCAAAGAGATTCTACTGGTAGAAGGATTATATAGAAAAGAGTGGGGGGGGGGGAATCATCAACCTCTCCATTAATCTATTCTATTGGGGAGACAACATTTGGATTTGTAGCAATAGCTAAAACAAATCAAAAATCAAAAGTAGTTTTAGATTGAGAGCCAGACCTAGAAACGGGAGGTCCTAGGTTCAAATCTGGCCTCAGACACTTCCTAGCTGTGTGACCCTGGGCAAGTCACTTGACCCCCATTGCCTACCCTTACCACTCTTCTGCCTATTGACTCCAAGACGGAAGGTAAGGGTTTTTTTTTTTAAAAGTAGTTTTAGAGAGGAAAGCATTAACAACTAGAGGTGAGGGAAGGGGCAGGGATCAGGAAGGGCATCCTAATCAAGATGGTGCTTGAGTTGGGCCTTGAGAAATCAGTGATCCAAGAGGTGGAGGTGAAGGGATAGTACTCTAACCAGGGCAAAGATTCAGTGAGTGAAGATGCAAAGTCAGGGGAGAGCAACAGCAAGACAGCCAGTTTGACTAATTCAAGAAGGGGAGAAATGCAATGTATGCTCAAGTAGGAAAGGTAGTTGGAGGCTAGTGAGTGAAGGACTCTAAGTATCAAACAGGAAAATTTCTCTTTGGCCCTGGGTTGGTAGGAGGGACACAGCCCACAGAGAGATGCTTGGATCTCTGATACATATTGGCTCTGCAACCCTGGGACCTCTTTGACCATAGCTCTGAGCAGCTCTCCAAAACTATATTGCAGAGAAGATGCAGATCTGCTTTGGAAGAGGGAGCTTCCTCACCTGGGAGTTCCCTTTGTTGCTATTGTTCAGTCACATTTTCAGTCACGTCCGACTCTTTGTGACCCCTTTTTGGAGGATTTTCTTGGCAAAGATATTGAATGGTTTGCCATTTTCTTCTCTGGAATGTTCCCTACACCAATAATATCAGGCTGGTCCCCATCCTTATTCTCTCCTACAAGGAAGCCAAGTTTTGTGCATTTATAAAAAAGGAACATTAAATATTGTCCTTTCTTTTGTTCTCACAGTGTGTTGTATCCTCAGCAAATAAACACCTGGCCTACCCGCTAGATTTGGTTTGGATAGGTACTCCATAAATATTTGTGAATGCATGAACAAACCAGCATTCCCCTTAGAACAAGAAAATATTATCAAGAAATCAGGCCAGGAGGAGGAAAATGGAAGTGGAAAGCATGCATCTCCAGGGGAGCAAGTTTTAAAAACATGAATGCAAGGAGGCCCTGGGGTAATGTTCTATGGCTATAAAAACCCACTCTCTTATGGCTTTACCAATAGTGACTGTGTATAGGGCAGCTAGAGCTGTAGAGGCAGCTACTGGCTTACCGTAAAGTGATTAGACAACATGAGTTCAAACCCTACCTCAGGTACTCATTAGCTGTGTGACCTTAAACTAATCATTTATTTTCTCTGAGCTTATTTTACTCAACTGTTAAATGAGGAAATGACTGGCTGGTTCCTTCTGGCCCTCAATTTATGATGCTATAATTAAAAAGTTAAAGTGAAGGCACACAACAATCAAAAGTCACCTTCTTAAAAAGGTCCAATACAAACAACTCAAAGGTTGATACATTAGTTAATTTTGCTAAACTGTCTCCCCCAGCTAATTTTTTATATGACTTCCTCAAGTCATATGAGCAAGCATTTATTGAGCATCAACTATATACTGTACCAGGGATTGTGTTAGCCCTGGAGATATAAAATAGCCCCAAAAAGCAGATCCTGCTCTCAAGGAACTCACAGCCTGATTTGTTTCAAGAGATGGCTCATTGGGGG
>NW_025373176.1:0-2452 GCF_016433145.1 Gracilinanus agilis
GTATAATATATTATAAATAAATATTGTGAAATACATTATAAATTTTTTTATTTTTTCCTTTATTCTTTTCAGTCCACGATTTGAGGTAGGTACCATTTAAGATGGAGACATTCTTTCAAGGGAGAATCCGGAAGTGACCTCTTTCACCTCTCTGATAACACATTCCACCAAATCTCTTCTGATCACAGTTTGGAAATGTCCTCTCCACTAGCTTAGCAAGTCCACATTATTCCCATTCTCTTAATCTCAAGGGCCTTGAGACCAAGATTAGCTATGTTGGGTCTCAGATAAGCACTTCTCAATGTCTTCTACATTATGTCACCCATGGAACGATGCTTGTGAAGACACTGAGGACAGATCTTGACCTCTGTGAAGACATTTGAATTTACTTGGATCTCATTTTTATTTCGTCATTTATTTCCCTTCTCATCCTTACCTCAAAAAAATCAATTATTTCCCCAGTGTGGATGCTCCTTTCAGTGATGCAGACGGCAGCCCCAGTGGATGACAACACCATTCATGTGTGACTAAAAAATTACTCATTTTACATTTTGCAGTGTTCTCTGTCTTTCCCACAGATCCGACAGGTATACTATTCTATGTTCACCTAATTTATTCATGATTTCACTCTTTATATTTAAGTCATTTACCCATTCTGAATTGATCTTGGTATAGGGTATAAGATGTTGATCTAAACCTAATCTCTACCATACTATTTTCCAATTTTCCCAGCAGTTTTTGTCAAATAGTGAGTTCTTGTCCCAAAAGTTGGGCTCTTTGGGTTTATCATACACTGTCTTGCTGACGTCACTTACCCCGTCTATTCCACAGATTCTCTCTTCTGTCTCTTCGCCAATACCATATTGTTTTGATGACCACTGCTTTATAGTACAGTTTTAGATCTGGTACTGCTGGGCCACCATCCTTCACATTTTTTTTTCCATTAGTTCCCTTGATATCATGAGTGACTACCGCTGGAAATATTCAGAAGGTAAATGACCCGGGTCAGGTGAGGGACCTACCCAACGTCAGCCAGGCTGGTCCTTGAATTACAGACTTGAGATTCTTCCTTGGGTCAATACCAAAAGCCTTTCCAGCCTGGTAGAGCTAGTAATAGCTTGCACTGCCTTTAAGAATCCAAGGTCACATCTTTCCCCCTGTGATTAAATCATCAGAGAAGTACCTTAAATGTGTGACAGACCAAGCCAGCTATTATCCAAAGAAAAGCTGACTGTGAACTACTCCTCATGGGAACAAGAATATGTTTCACATGTAACAAGGAAGAAAATTGAGAAAAATACTATTTAAGCATAATTATATTTCATTAAGACATAATAAACTAAGGATAGGGGGAGAAATGGGGAATAGAGGGAGATGTGCCAACCATGGAGTGTTGAGGGTGACTTACCACCAAAACAACATGTATTTAAGGTTACTAACTAACCATGGCTCCAATTAAGAATATAAACGTTTCTTTCTGAAAAACCTGGATCTGTAACTGTGTTTTCAACATGGACTTCTTGTCCTTCCAGTGGGGAGAAAAGATGGAAAGATTTTGAGGGGACCAGATGACCCCTAATGTCCCTTTTTAGCTCTAACAGCTGGATGGCACAGTGTCATCTGGAGCAAAGGACTGAGCTCAAATTCAGCTTTAGACATTTAACAGTGTGACACAGGGCAAGCCACTTAACCCCGTTTACCTCAGTTTCCTATCTATTAAATGAACTGGAGAAAGAAATGACAAATCACTCCAGCATCTCTCCCCAGAAAACCCCAGATGAGGTCACAAAGAGTCAGACGTGACTAAAAAACAACTGAACAATAACAAAAATGGAGATAATAATACCACCTACCTCCTAAGGTTTTTATGAGAATCAAATGAGATAATATATTTTTATATTTTATATTTTAAATTATTTTTTCATGGTTACATGATTCATTTTCTCTCCTTCCCCTCTTCCCTCCCATCTCCCAGAGCTAACAAATGATTCCATGATAATACATGTATTATCACTTGATACCCATTTCCATATCATTTATTTTTGTAATAGGATAATCTATAATATTTGTAGAGTACTTAGGACAGTGCCTGGCCCAAAGTAAGTGTTATGTAAGTGTTAACTATTTTACATATTTTCAAACTTTTCATTGACTTACTAATCAAACTTTTTAAAATTTCCTCCTCTGCTTTAAAATTTTTTTCCTTTAAAATATTATTGGGAGCAGTTGGGTAGCTCAGTGGATTGAGAGCCAGGTCTACAGACTGGAGGTCCTGGTCTTAAATTTGGCCTCAGATACTTACTTAGCTGTGTGACCCTGGGCAAATCACTTAACCCTCATTGCCTAGCCCTTACCACTCTTCTGCCTCAGAAGCAATACATAGTAGTGATTCTAAGATGAAAGATAAGGATTATATATATATATATATATATATATATACACACACATATAT
>NW_025373177.1:0-6387 GCF_016433145.1 Gracilinanus agilis
CTTTTAATACCTCTCTCTCTCTCTCATAAAAGTTCATAGATTTTATTCTAAGAGCTTTAGTTTACAGTGCTAGTTTGTCTAAATGAAAACTTAAAACAAGTATACAAAAACAATTGATTACTAATTTTGTATTGAAAGCAGTAAACAAGTAAGGGATACTAAACATATTAGTCCTCTTCCCCTTTCCGGTCCTGTCCTGTCCTGTCCTCTCCAGTCTGATCTGGTCCTTCCCTTCCTCTCCCCTCCTCTCCTCTTGACATATGCTATATGTATATATGAAGTATTAAATTATAATTATAACAATATTGATATATAAGTATATAACAACATATAAAATTATAGTTAATTGAGGCATGAGTATTAATTAAAAAGTCTAGAAAATAATAATGATAACAATATAATTATATATTAATATAAATAATAATAATTACAACGAGCATTTATATAGAGCTTTAAAGTTTACATAGAGCTTTAAAAATATCTCATTTGATTTTCACAACAATCCTGGGATATAGGTGCTATTATCGTCCCTATTTTACAGATGAGATAACTAAGGCAGATAGAGGGTAAGTAAGTCACCCAGGATTACATAGTTGGTAAGTAAGTGAGGCCAGATTTGAACTAAAGTAGAACTGTTTTTACATGCCAAGGTAGATCATTGAGAATTAGGATTATTAATCTGCTAATTCAGAGTAAGTCCTCACTATTAAAAAAAGATACAGATAATGGAAAAAATTTTAAATGGAATTAAATCTTTAATGGAACTAATTTTAATGGAAATATTTGGATGATTTCCTCAGTTATTTCATTTGACTTACCCAAATTTAACAATAAATGTGTTTTTTTTTTTTTACTTTTACTGTTTAGTAATCTAATTTTTTTTATTATTATTACTCTCAGAGTTACCCAAGTTCACTTCACAAGTAAAAGGTAATGTTGACCTTTTGGTCTACCTTTTCTAACTCCAAAATTCTTTTTACTCCATCATTGTGGTATGCTTCAGTGGAGAGAGCACTGGCCTTGGCACCAATCAGGAAGACCCAAGGTCAAATCCTGTCCCATTTAACTAGCTGTATATATAACTCTGGCCAATCTCTCTTGCCTCAATTTTCTCGCCTGCAAAAAAGGGCCTAATAAAATTGATTAATACCTATTACACACAGTTGTGGTGAAACAAATGAGATAAGGTACATGTAAAGCACTTTTCAAACCTTAAAATGCAATACTAGATGCTCTTATAGGCTTAGGACACTCAATAAGCTTAAACTATGCTAAGCCTTTTAGAACACTGTATAAATATCAATGACTATTATTATGTAGTGGATTTTTATTTTCATATCCAATGGGTAGAGAAATATCAATGTTTCCTCTATAGAACAAGTTCTTTTTTTTTTTTATGGTTGTCCAGTTATTTTGAGTGTAATACATAGCAATTGATACCAGCTTGTATTTTAAAATGTGCAAAGCAAAGGAGAAATATTCTAGAAAATTCCAAATATCAGAACCCACAGTAGGGTAATATTGATAGTCAGAAAAAAGTGACACCATGATTTAGTCAGAAGGAGATAATGGAAATCATTAAATCCAAGCTTGACTCTTCATTCTAACATTCATTAGTTATGGGAATTGTGGACAATTAATTTCATCTCAAGGTGCCTCAGTAGCTTTGTCTTGTAAAGAGAGTGCTTTGTTGAAATCTGGCCTCAGATACTTCCTAGCTGTGTGACTCTGGGCAAGTCACTTAACATCAATTGCCTTGCCCTTAATGCTCTTTTGCCTTTGAACTGATAGCAGTGATTCTAAGAGAGAAAGTAAGGGTTTAAAACAAATAGAGTTCTCAATAAATTTGAAAGAACTGTGTAAATTGGAGCTCTCCTTATAGCTCCGAAATCTTGACTATTTTAATAATAAACTGATTTGATTGACTGTTGGTGTAGTGCCTTCTCTTTTTGCCACAGCTTGGAAGAGCCCAGCATGTCAGTTAGCTGCCAGTCTACAAACTGGAGTCTGTCTATTCCCCTCCTCTCTTCCCTCTTATTTTACCTGCAGCCCTTTTAGTAATGAGTTTTCTTGATAAGTTCTAGTTATTGAACTCGAATCCAATTTTGCTTGTTTTCTTTGGAAAGACCTTTGGGAATAAATTCACTGAATAAGGAATAAGATTAGACAAAATTGACAATGCAAGGTACAATGGGCTTGCCTTATTTTGGTGTACAGTAACTCTATTTACATTGGCCTCTGAGGAGATTTCATTGACAAAAGCACTTTTGTTGAGCTCTGGAGGCAAATGTTGTTTATATCGATTTAGTTTGTGGAGCCTCCTCTCTTACAAAAGAAATTTTGTTCCAGAGGGTCATTTCTAGAGACTGAGAATTTTAGCAGTTATATGGCACCCCATACTCTTGGGGCAGAGATGGGAGACAGCTCTGCCAAGTGGTACACATAAACACAAACCATCAAATGTCAATTATGAGATACACATATCATATAGTTGAGCTATTATATATTTCATATACATAGAGATGTGCAAATATTGACACATAAGCGTGCAGGAATATATTGGTCTATCTCAGCCATAATTTTCCATGATTTTTGGTTTTTACTCCACCTCCATACCATTTTAATCTTCAGACTATTTTTTTGTGATTCTCAGATTAGTTCTTGATGATAATTTTAACCTGATTTTATCTATCGGTGGGAGAACATCATGGGGTTAGGTTGGTCAAGAAGAGTAGAAAAATAGCTTTCAGTTTCCACTTTACTACTAAACTAATAATGATTATCAGAATAACAGTAATAAATAAAAAGAAACTAGAATTTATACAATGCTTTAAGACTTGCCAAAAAAGCTTTTCTGTGTGTTCTTTCATCTGATCCTTATGACTTCTGGAGATAAGTGCTATTGTCATCCCCATTTTTCAGGTGAGAAAACAGATGGAGAGAGATTAAGTAATTTAATTGGGGTCATGTTGCCAATGAGTGTCTGAAGTAGGATTTAAACTTAGCTCATCTTGATTCCTGGTCCAAATGCTCTACTTATATTGCCACACAACTGCTTCTAGATTATATTATTGGGCAGAGACAATTTGGAGCTTCAGTGGATAGTCAAGAAGATTTTGTTTCAAATTCTACTGTGTGCCCCTGTGCAAGTCATTTAACTTCCTGCCTCAGCTTCCTCATTGATGCAATAAAGATAACATCGCATGGGATATTCCCAGGGATGGTTATGAGTCTCAAACGAGATGATATATTTGTAAACTCTTAGCACAATGTCTGGCCCATAGGAGGCACTTAAATGATTCGTGCCCTACCTCCTCCCTGATGTCAACTCCTTCATCTCTGTCGCACACAGAGCATGCTTTGATAAGCTCCAAGCTACTGCAATTTCCTTCTTAAAAATCTGAATAGAGAAGGTCCTGGTAATCTTTTTTTTCTCTAATATTCTTTTTTTCTTTAAATTTTCTTTATTTATTTTAAAAATATTTTTCCATGTTTACATGATTCCTGGTAATCTTAGGTTAAAAAATATATATGTGTATATATATGTTTTATAGTCTACCGCTTCTTTCTGAGATTGATTTTTTTGGGGATTTTGGGCAGGGGATGACTGGGATATATAAGAAATTTAAGTTTACTTATAACATACATATTATAAATATAAATTTAATTTAGATGAAAAAGAATCTAATCTTTATCAAACTATTTGCACCTTATAGACAGTTGCTGTTACAGCTGGCCTCGCTCCAGTTGTTTCTGGTCTGCATGATGTAATGGCACATTGTTAGGTATGAAAATGTATCCATTTTATGATCAGTTTTCCCCCAGTAAGAATTATGGCTCCCAAACCACAATTTTCAAGGCCATTTCTGAAGGATTAATATTTAACTAATGTAAGCACTGTACCTTTCATGTAGGGACAGATAGCAAATCAAATAAAGGGACATTTTAAAAGGTCAAAGTGAAGTAACCCATCACTGGGTTTTACGGAAACATATGAGGCACTAAAATTCTAATTCTCCATTCTTGGCACAGAAAATGTGACAAGAAAAATAAATTGGGTGACATGAATCAGTCGTTGTGATCAAAATCATAATGAGAATAGTAAATCGTACTAACCAGGGACCTAACCCTGCCTTGATCCTCACTTAAAGTTCCCATTCATTTTAATGAATGTCCCACTCTATGATGTGGAATGTTATCCATTTTTTTACCCTGATAAAGGAAAATTGGCTGCCTTTGGGGACACATCGCTAGACTATTGTTTATAAAAGTAATAGAAACATAGTTTATTTACAGTCAATGTTTTGTCACTCAGCCCACTTCTATGGACACGGAATCTTTTTTTTTTTTTTTTGTCTTGTTCTGGCATTCAAGGGTGGTCAGATGGTTGACTGCTTGATAGCACCCTACTTGTGCCTGGCTAGGTTAGCCAGCCCCACAGACCATTCATAAATATGTGGGGACAGGAATGAGGGAACAATTTATCTCCAAACCTCACCAGTTCTCCATTCAAAGTGATTGCATTTACTATGCAAAGCCAGAGTAATGTAGAGGAATATGTGTTAGATTTTGCAGTCTAAAAACTTTAGGGTTCTAATTGCTCTTCTGATACTTATTACCCATGTAACCTTGGGTAGAGGCAGCCAGATGGTGTAGTGGATTATAGAATCCTGGGTCTGGAGTTAGGAAGACCTGAATTCAAAGGCACTTTTGGGTACTTACTAGCTATATGACCCTGGGCAAGTCATTTCACTTCTGTTTGCCTCAGTTTCCTCAACTCTAAATGGGGATAATAGTATCTATCTTAGAGGGTTGTTGTAAGAATCAAATGAGATAAGGTTTGTAAAGCACTTATCACAGCATGTGTCATATAGTAGGTGCTATAAATTCTTATTCCCTTTACTTCCTTTTCCTCTTGGGCAAGACTCTTAACCTTGATGGATCTCAGTTTTCTCATCAACAAAATGAAAGCCCCAGCTGTGTGACCCTGGGCAAGTCACTTGACCCCCATTGCCTACCCTTACCACTCTTCTGCCTTGGAGCTAATACACAGTATTGACTCCAAGATGGAAGGTAAGGGTTAAAAAAACAAACAAACAAACAAACAAAAACAAAATGAAAGATTTGGACTAGATGATCTCTTCCAACTCTTAACTTCATAATAGCTTTTATAGCAAAAGAGATTAGTCTTAGAGTCAGAAAACCTGGATACAACTTCTGGCTCTTCCCCTTTTTGCCTCTTTGACAGTCTCATCAGGTCAGCTCACTGAGCTTTAGTTTCTCATTGGTAAAATGGAAATTATGGCGTTTACACTTTCTACCTCACACAGTTGCTATGGGAAAGTACTTTATAAATTTTGCAGTACCATAAGCTGCGATGGAGGCCAACGTGCTGTACTCTGTAATCATTTTGCAAATAGTACTTGATGTATCATTTCATTACTAAGTGGTTTAGTTTTGGGTGGACTATAGAAGTCCACACATAGATATTCCCAATTTTAGCCACATTGGCCTCATTATTCACTTATTCATTCATCAGTGATGTATTAAATCCTTACTATGTTTAAAGTACTGAGCAGACCTTGGACAAGTATCTCTTCATTTATCATTGTTATTAATACCATTTTATACTATGTGATGGGAAATCTGTTTCTAGATTCAGAAATATTTTGGCCATGAGTGACAAGGAAAATAGACTATGTAGAGGCACTGATCACCACCCTGCTGTTGAGATGTTTTAAAGGGATCTTCAGAAAATGAACCAAAATAAAAACCCCTCCACTACAAATTCTTATTGACTAGATATTTAAGTGTGTCTATGATCCAGATTTCTGTATGGGGGGAAGTTGGCACAAAGATGATATGCCAATTATACTATGGAATGCACTAAGTGGCGACAGAAATTTTCAAAGATGAAAACTATAACCAAAGGATTCATTGCAAAGGCTGCTGAGATGATGAAATTAAAACCATTTTTACCTAAGAGAATGCAGTCATGAAGTCATTGATATCTAGCTACTATAAGTGACCTGACAAATGATAACTACACGTAACTACATTTCCCCATTCTTAACAAAGGTTCTTTGTGAATAGAGGTTATTTAATTTTTATTTTTTTTGGTCTTTGTATCCTCAGGGCCTATCATGGCACCTCGCATAAAGTAGATGTTTAATAAATGCTGACTGATTGATTAAATGTAGAATAATTTCTATGGCATATTCTTCAAATTTTCATGTAAAATAGACTGTCCCCTTTGAAAGCTACTCTGTATATACCACAATGGTGATTTCTCCTCTCTCTGTCTCTCTGTCTGTCTGACTGTCTGTCTGTCTGTCTGTCTGTCTGTCTGTCTCTCTCTCTCTCTCTCTCTCTCTATATATATATATA
>NW_025373178.1:0-1930 GCF_016433145.1 Gracilinanus agilis
TCTCTCTCTCTCTCTCTCTCTCTCTCTCTCTCTCTCTCCTTCCCTCCCTCCCTCCCTCCCTCTCTCCCTCCTATAAATTCTTGAGCTAGAATTGAAAGACTTGACCTTAGTTACCTCTAATCCATGGGCCCCTTTCCATAGCCTTTCAAGTTGAATTCAACCCAATTGTCAAATCTTATAAAGCTAAAAATTGAGTGTCAGATTCAAGTCGGTTCCCAAAATACTCAGGTTCATGCATCAGTGTGTTGGTAAATATTTAACAATCAGCTCTCCAAAGAGAACCAGGAGGAGTCAGCAAGATACATTTTTAAGTTTAATTTACATTATTAACATTTTCTCTAGAAATTTCTCAAGTCTAGACTAGGTGGCAGCCACATTTGGCTTTTAGGCAGTAGTTTTCCAAAACCCCTGGTCTAGACAATCAACAAAATAATAAATGAAGCCTTGATTCGTAGTATTTCTCAGTTTCCAGGCTGTAGTGCTCTCATTGAAAATTTAACAGTTGGCTCTCAAAGTTGCTTTAAGATGACTCCAACCTTCCTGGTCCAACTATGACAGCTCTAAATCGAGCAAAAGACTTAAGGAATTCTGGAGTCACTCATGTCAGGCTTAAACAATCTATATAAACACAAGCAGCAATGAGAGGAAGCAATGGGAGAGTATATGGAATGTTGGCCAGTCAAGAAGACCTGACTTCTGCTCTCTCTGCCCATGACTGAATGTTCCTTGGGCAAATAATTTAACCTTTGTCTCTCTCAATTTCCTCATCTATAAAATAGGGATAATAATAGCACCTATCTCCCAGGGTTGTTGTGAGGATCAAGTGAGATAACATTTGTAAAGTGCTTTGCAAACCATAAAGGGCTTTATAAATGCTAGTTATTATCTTTTATTTTTGTTCTATCATTATTATTCTATTGACCTTTTGGTGCTCTATACATCTCTCTTAGACATGGTTCTTCACTGGTAGAGGGAACTTCCAGGCAGGAGAGTTATCTACACTGATGAAATCACAGATCTCATACACACAAACATTACTGTACACTCATAAATATATCTACCTGCTGTTTTTCAGTCATTTTTCAATCAGGTCCAAGCCCTGGTGACCCTGTTTGAGGTTTTCTGAACAAAATATCCTGCATCTCCAGCACATTTTATAGAGGAGGAAACTGAGGCAAATAGGGTACTTGCCCAGGGCCACCCAGCTAAGCTAGTAAGTGTCTGAGTCCAGATTTGAACTCAGGAAGATGAGTCTTCTTGACTCCAGGCTTTGCTGCCCCTCACATACACATATGCACATGCCAAAAGAAGTACACAGGTAGGTACTCGTAGGCATGTAAATAATACCTGCGAACACATCAGTGCACAAATTGCATAGCCTCATCCTGAGGCTATTCTTTGAGGGTCAGACAGTGAGGCAGCCTAATCTGGGGAACTGCTTTATTAATAGGGTCCTTTTGATGCTCCTTTTGGTGGGATCATGCTGTGCTCTAAAGCAAATAGTATTATAACAAATTGCCTCTCTGTATTTGTAGTGTGTATTAAAAATAAAACTGACATCATTTTTATGTATAAATCTGTATATACCCCATATCCGAAGTCTCTATTTTAGCCACTATCTCTGAGGAGCTAGACAGAATAAGTGAAACCTTACCTAAGTAGGAACTAGCTCAATTCCCTTTCTCAGCTTCTATAGTTCACCCAAGTCAAGCTGCTAAAGCACCCACATGTCTCTTCTAATGAGGTCCTTGCTTGTATTTA
The DNA here is from genome assembly GCF_016433145.1 of Gracilinanus agilis. Classification (NCBI taxonomy): domain Eukaryota; kingdom Metazoa; phylum Chordata; class Mammalia; order Didelphimorphia; family Didelphidae; genus Gracilinanus; species Gracilinanus agilis. The sequence goes on from NW_025373178.1 coordinate 1,762, forward strand.
CTCTGTTATCTATCTCAGGCCAGAAGTAACTTTGCAAGTTTATATTTGTATTACTAATAGCTCCAGTTTCTTCCTTTCTCCCTCCCTCCCTCCTTTCCTCCCTCCCTCCTTTCCTTCTTTCCTTCCTTCTTTCCTTCCTTCCTTCCTTCCTTCCTTCCTTCCTTCCTTC
>NW_025373179.1:0-4800 GCF_016433145.1 Gracilinanus agilis
GGGAGGGAGGAAGAGAGGGAGGGAGGAAGGGAGAAAGAGAAATAAATGCCACACTATAAAGAAGAAAAACAGGTTTTGTTTTTCTTGAGATGTCAGTAAAAAATGTTCTAAATGAATAATTAATGCACATCAGAAATGAGTACAGATACTGTCATGTTAGAAACATTAATCCTCCAAGGGATGGCCCTGTGGACTGCTGAGAGAACCCCAGTGGCCCCCAATGACCCATAGCTCATACATGAGAAATACATGGATAGTAAGAAGCAAGCATCTGTTTTGGAATGAACTAAAAACAGAGTGAGGTGGAAAAGGCTTTAAACTAAAAATCAGAGGATCACAGAATTTCAGATATGGAAGAAATTGTAGCCACTATGTCATCTAGCTCCTAGCCAATAACAAACCCCACTGTAGTATACTTGACCAGTGGTTATCTATCCTTGATTGAAGATCTCTAGTGAGTGGAAATTCTCTTCCATATCAAGCAGCCCTTGCTACTTATGGACAGCTCTAATTGGGAGGAAGTTTTTTCCTAACTTCAAGTCTTCTTTTGCTTTTTTTATTCGTTTGACTTTGTTTTATTGTTTCTTGATGTCTCGTGGAGTCATGCTCCCTTGTGATCAAACACTAATACTCCTCTCTGCCTTGGAACTGCAACGTAGAACTGCATAGGGGAAAAAGGCATACTCATCAGTTCCAGCTTCAGTCAATGCTAGTAAAGATCCACTGTATCATGTCTTTCTGACAAATTGTCCAACCCCCTTACCATCTCTGGGCTGATAGCTTCTGAAGCTGCTGCTACTGCTGTAAGGGCTCCAACAGGCCTCCCTCATGGTGCCACCAATTTCTCCTGCCAACCCCTGGAATTTTCTTAGGCTAGAAAAATGTCTCACCCTGTCCTTTTATTGACTCCACCTCTCCATATTTGATTTGAGGAATTATTTTTTTTGCTTTTCATTTTTATTTTTAATATTTTCCCATATTTACATATTTCATGTTCTTTCCCTCTCCCCAAACCCTCATAACCCCCCTTAGCCTATGTACAATTTGAGGAATTATTTTGAAGCAGTTTGGAGAGGATTGTTGGGAGAGTTGGGGGTGGGGGTTACCCGTAATCCAACATCTTGGTTCAGCATTTGCTTTTTGCAACTCATTATGTGGTGATTCTTTAGACCTACTCAATCAGAAATTTTCCAATCCACCTAAATATTTTTTATTTCTAATGTATATCTTTTCATCCTTTCCATAAGACAGTATGAGAGATAGTAGTTCACCCCAGATATGCTATGTACTAACATCTTGACCCTAGATTAGTATACTCAAGCACTCAAATGTATCCAGGATCTCACTGAATTAAATATTCCTTCCACTAAACCAGATTTTATCCTTTCAATGCTGCTCATCCAAGGTCATCCTTGGCCAGATCATCCCATACCTTCCTGATAGCAGGTGACCAACTTCCTAAGAGGAATTCCTCATTTTCTCTTAATATTATCAGGCTATCATTGGAGCCCTTTGACTATCCAGCTCTTTTTACACGATGAGCACATCTTCTATGCTGTTGTCTAAGGCTATCCTTTCTTTTAGGTCTTCTAATTTTTCTCTTGGTTATATGTTGCATTTTGCTCATAGGCACCATGAACCACTCTATTGTCCTTTGGGTTATCACTAGGATATTTGAAAAAAGAATATTTAATTGGCTTGCCACCCCTTGTCAAGGGGGAACCACTAAGAAAACTCTACATTCCAACCCTCTCATTGAGGGATTATGAAAAACTGTAGCATGGAGGAATGTATCCCTCACAAACCAGCCATTTGGTGAAACAGGACTTTAAGAGAGAGCAAGTGTAATTATTTCAAATAAGGCTTGAATTTTAACTTTGGAAGGGACCTGAGTGCATATCTATTCCAATCCATACAAAAAAAAAAATTTAAAGACTGACAAGTCTATTTTTGTTTATCCTTCATTTCTGAAAAAGATTAATGACATCATAATGTTGGGGTCAGGGAACGGTGTGTTTTCTGTGGCTGATAAGTGTAATATGGGTCTGGAAGTCACTACCACAGATGAGGCACAAGTAGTCAACCTCAGCAAGTGCTTACCTAGATTTTGCTAGAAGACAAAGGGGTGGGGAACTCGTTGTCTCCCGAGGCAGCACTATTGCAGTTAGGAGAACTCTAACTGTTAAGAAATTATTTATATCAAGCTACAATTGATCTCCTTGAAACTTCCACATATAATTATCCATGCTGTTCCCTGAGACAAACAGAAAACATCTAAATCCTTTTTCACCTGACAGCCATTCAAATATGAGAAGACCACTACCAAGTTCTCTTTGAGCCTCTTCTCCTCCAGACTAGACACTCTCAATAGTTTCAACCTGTTTTGGGTTTGTAGAGTCCTAGATGTAGAGTAGGAGAGGACCTCAGAGGATTTCAAGTCTAACCTCCTTCTTTGGCATCTGATGTAATTTCCTTGAAGGTTAGGTCACAGTATCTAAAGTACACAACCCAATTCCTGAAAAACAATCAACATGCATTGGCAAAACCCCTACTGTGGAGACTTCCGGTTAAGATGGCGGCAGAGTAAGGAGCAGCTGCTCGATCTCTCCTGACCGAACCACACAGAACCCCTCAAGGGGAAATAAAAACGAGTCCAGAGGAACGAAGGAACCCCACAACAGGGCGCAGCATTGAAGGTACGCAGAATCGGGGCATTTCCACACTTTAAAGGGGTGAAACAGTTCACACTAAAACACGAGAGGAAGAAGCCCCTCCCCCACCCCCCACACCGCACAAGCGGGTAAACAGGACTGGGGCAACCAGAAAATCACTGGCAGCCCCTGAGCCCGTACCTGTGCGCTGCAAGAAGAGGGACCCCAGGTGGCTGGGACTCTCCCTGAGCGCCCACGTGGGTGAAGGCACTGCCTCAGGCCTGGACAAAGGCCCCTAAAACTCGGCCTTTCCCAAGCACGGAAGGCATTGCCTCAGGTGTGAATAAAGATCTCCAGCCCACGGACTTTCACTACCTTCTTCGGGGGTGAAAGCAGGGCCCTAAGAGCAGCAGCGCAGGCAAAGGCAGTGCCCTAGGCTTGGATAACGATCTCCAGCCCAGGCTTGGACCTCCAGTGAGGACCAGGTACAGACCCAACACAGCAGTGGAAGCAGCCCCAAAGACTGCTGAAGGAACCTCGGGCAGAGGGGCAGACCGGGAACTACCAGGAGGCCTGACCCCGAGGACAAGGAGACCGGAGCCCCCACCAAGCTTGCAAGGCCCAGGCAGACCCTGAGTGCAAAGACAAAGCGGAAAAGGGGCGGGGCTAACAATGGCCAGCAATAAGGAAATCCAGAAGAAAAAGACCATCAAGAGAAACTCTGGAACACTGGACAACTTCTACACAGAGAAAATCCAGACAACAGAGGAGGGAAAACAAAAATCCAAACCTCCCCAAAAAAATGAAAGCTGGTCACAAGCTATGGAAGAGTTTAAAAATGAAATGCTAAGGAAGATGGAAGAAATCTGGCAAGAAAATAACAGTTTAAAAGGCAGAATTTCGCAATTGGAAAGTGAGACAAGACAACTGAAGACGAAAAATGACCAGATTGAAAAGGAAAACCAAAACATTAGAGCCGAAAACCAGTCCTTAAAGGCTAGAATCGAACATTTAGAAACCAATGATCTCTCAAGACAACAAGAACAAATAAAACAAAGTCAAAAGACTGATAAAATAGAAGGAAACATGAAATATCTCAAGGAGAGAGTGACAGACCAAGAAAACCGGTCTAGAAGGGATAACTTGAGAATCATTGGTATTCCAGAAAAGGCAGAAATTAATAAAAACATGGACTCCATACTCAAAGAAATTATTCAGCAAAATTGCCCTGAAGTTCTACAACAAGAGGGCAATATAGACATTGAAAGGATCCATAGAACACCCTCTAAACTGGACCCAGAAAAGTCAACACCCAGAAATATAATAGCGAAATTGAAGAGCTTTCGAGTCAAAGAAAAAATCTTACAAGAAGCCAGAAAGAGACAATTCAAATATCAAGGAGCACCAATAAGGATCACACAGGATCTGGCAGCCTCAACACTAAAAGAACCCAAGGCTTGGAATACAATATTCAGAAAGGCAAGAGAGCTGGGCCTGCAACCACGGATCAACTACCCAGCGAAACTAACCATATACTTTCAGGGGAAAGTATGGGCATTCAACAAAATTGAAGAATTCCAAGTTTTTGCACAAAAGAGACCGGGACTAATTGGAAAGTTTGACACTCAACCACAGATATCAAGAGAAAGATGATGAAAAGGTAAATAAGAAACAGAGGGAAAAGAAAGAAAACTCATAGTCTTTTAAGCTTGACTCTTTAAGGGCATAAATAAGATCTAAGTATCTGTATTACTAGGTGGAGAAATGCTATGTATAATTCTCTGTAGTGAACTCTATACACTATTATAATATTCACTATTATAGCAACCAGAAGAATAATTCATAGGGAGAGGACAGGATACTAAATGGTCTAAGTTGACATGGGGGATGGGAAAGAGGGGAGGAAGAGTAGAGGACACCAAGAAAAATCCGAGTATATAAGAAAAATAAGATATCCTATTACACACAAAGAGGGCATGGGAAGGGGAGGGGATAAATACTACCATAAGAAGGAGAGGAAGAGAGCATTAAGAGGTAATAATCAAACCTTACTCTCAGTATATTCAACCCGGAGAAGGAAGAGTAGCTTTATTATCCATCTGGATAAAAAACTCCATCTAACCCTACTGAGAAAGTCAGAAGGGATAAA
>NW_025373180.1:0-1099 GCF_016433145.1 Gracilinanus agilis
GATCCTCCTCTCTATCTCTTAGCCAGTACCATATTGTTTTGATGACACCTGCTTTATAGTATAGTTTAATATCTGGTACTGCTAGGCCCCCTTCCTTCACATTTTTTTTTTCATTATTTTCCTTGATATTCTTGATCTTTTGTTATTCCAAATGAAATTTGTTATAGTTTTTTCTATTTCAGTAAAGAAGTTCTTTGGTCGCTTGATAGGTATGGTGCTAAATAGGTAAATTAATTTGGGTAGAATTGTCATTTTTATTATGTTAGCTCGACCTACCCAAGAGCAATCAATGACTTTCCAATTGTTTAGATCCAGTTTTTTTTTTTGGAAAGTGTTTTGTAGTTGTTTTCATATAATTGCTGTGTTTGTTTTGGTATATAGATTCGTAAGTATTTTATATTTTCTAGGTTGATTTTAAATGGTGTTTCTATTTCTACCTCTTGCTGCTCTAATGTGTTGGACATGTATAGAAATGCTGATGATTTATGTGCATTTATTTTGTATTCTACAACTTTGCTAAGGTTGTTGATTATTTCTACTAGTTTCTTAGTTAATTCTCTAGGATTTTTTAAATAGACCATCATATCATCTGCAAAGAGTGATAGCTTAATCTCCTCATTGCCTATTTTGATACATTCAATTACTTTTTCTTCTCTAATTGCTACTGCTAGTGTTTTTAGTATTATGTTGAATAATAGAGGTGATAATGGGCATCCTTGTTTCATGCCTGATGTTACTGGGAAGGTTTCTAATTTATACCCATTGCATATGATGCTTGCTAATGGTGTTAGGTATATACTGTTTATTATTTTTAGGAAAGGTCCTTCTTTTCCTATACTTTTCAGTGTTTTCAATAGGAATGGATGCTGCATTTTCTCAAAGGCTTTTTCAGCATCTATTGAGACAATCATGTGATTTTTGTTCGTTAGTTTGTTGATATAGTCAATTATGTGGATAGATTTCCTAATATTGAACCATCCTTGCATTCCTGGTATAAATCCCACCTGATCAGAGTGCATAATATTCTTAATTACTTGCTGGAGTCTCTTTGTTAGTATTCTATTTAAGATTTTTGCATCTATGTTCATTAGGGAGATTG
>NW_025373181.1:0-5743 GCF_016433145.1 Gracilinanus agilis
GAACAGGAGTCTTACTGGCTTCTTCACTTCTTTTGCTCTGTAATGAGGAGCCTTCCTGCATTCCTTGGTGGGTTTTAGCTCAAGCAAAGGCTGAAATGTAGTTTTGTGAATGAACTAAATGCTGATTCCTTTGCTCTTTTTAGGGGACATGAATTCTGGGCAGATTTGAATACAATGAGCGTGTACGAGACAACCGAATTTGACCAAATCCGGAGACTGTCCACGCCGTCTTCTTTCAACGTCAGCTCCAACTACCACACGGTCTGGAAGTATTTCTGCAGAGATCACTTTGGCTGGCGAGAATACCCAGAGGTATTGATTGTTATGATCAGAATAGCATCAGGGCCCAATCGAATCCCTTCCTTTCCTTCTCTGCCACTTGGCTCGCAGCCCAGTCATGATGAGGCAGCATTGAAAATCATAAATTGGGGAAGCGCCTTCAGAGAGTGAACCAAAAGGTGTACAAACATGGCGACCTCCTGGGCAATACCTTCGCGGATGTGGGTAGGGTGAGGAGAGGCTGGGACATTTGTGGAGAAATTCGCTCTCTCCGCCTATCTGTCTGCCTGTCCATCTATCTATCTATACCCATCTATGTCTTTCTAGCTATCTATTTTATCTTTCCATCCGTCTGTCCATCCATCCATTCATCCATCTGTCTCTCCCTCTATCTGTCTATTTTCCCATCCACCTATTTATCTCTATCTCTCCATCCATCCACCTATCTGTCCATCATGCACTTATCTATCTTTCTATCTCTCTATCTATCTTAATCTTATAATAAATGAAAAAAATTGGGGAAGCAATATGGTATAATAAAAAGAGTGTTGCTTCTCTAGTCAGGGGACCTGGGTTCAAATCCTGTTTCTGAAGCCTCCTGCCTATGGAGCATCCATCATCTTTCACTTAATCTCCTTGGGCCTGTGTAAATGAATGGGGCTTGACTCAGTGTCCAGTGCTAAATCTAAAGTCCTGTGATTAAGATACTTTCGGGTATCATATTCATATTCATTAAAAATAACAAAAAGGGGCAGTGCGTGGCTCAGTGGATGGAAACCCAGGCCTAGAGATGTGTAAGAAATAAAATGGATATATATAAAAATATTAGGGTTTTATTGAAAGCCATATTGATAATTAAAGCCACGTGCCTGATCAAGAGCTCATTCAAATGCCGCACCCTACCTTCCACCTGGCTTCTTCAGCAGGAAAGAGGAAGTATCAATTCTGTCCTGAGTCTTTATACCTTTGTATATGTAATTACACTTCCTGCCCACCTGTATCACACAAGAGGAATCATGGGAAATGTAGTTTTAAGAGTCTTAAATGTCCACAGGAAGTTTAGACCAGGGAAATCAAAATTAGTTCAAGGACCCCCAAATTTCCAATAACCCAGATGCGAGGTCTGTAGTTTGCTTAGGGGTGACCTCCTATTTTTAGGGGTGCTCCAACGATCTTTCCCAGTCTCATACCAGCTCTGGGGATTCCAAAATCTGAACCCCCATTTTGCAACAGTTTGTCCAAGATGGCTTCTTGCAAAACTCTTTACAAGTCCTAGGTTCAAATCTGCCCTCAGACACTTCCTAGCCGTGTGACCCTGGGCAAGTCACTTAACCCCCATTACCTAATCCTTACCCCTCTTCTGCCTTAGAACCAATACACGGTATTGAGTCTATGACGGAAGGTGAAGATTAAAAAAGAAAAAGCAAAAAGCTAAAGACTGGCTCACATACTGGAAAACTTACCCTTCTCCATGATTTTTTCATAATATTTCTTTTTCCCCATCATCAGAAATAGAGCCTTTTTTTTCTTTTTTCTTTTTTTCTTTTTTCCCTTTTTTTTTTTTTTTTTTTTTTTTTTTTTGACAAAAACCAAATGCTGACCTCAGAAACTCGTTGAAGCCAGTGGAAAATGGAGCTGAATTATTTATAGTAGGGGGTGGTAGGAGTGGTTGGTATGTCTACATGTGCATGTGTTTGAAAGTGAATTTAAAAGTGAAATAGGAAAGAGAAATGTGGCCCCAGCCCTCCAGTGGAGCAACTTTCCACGAGAAGGGAGTCTGCCGGAGTGTCTCAGGACCACACCTGGCCCATGGGAGAACAGCATGTGATGTTGTCAGCCTGCGGAGAGAGAACAGTCACACTCTGTCCCCAGGAAGATGTTTATTGAGTTGCGGTCAGGCCAATCAATCATTCCTGCTTCATCCTCCGGCCTCTCCGCACATGCTCCCTTAGTCCGAGGCCCGGAGGACGGCCCATCGATCACGGAGGATGCTGCTTGACTCACCTTCTTGGTGGAGAATGTCAAGTCATGTTTAATAGCCTCAAAATGAACTTCCGAGGATTCATTTCACGTCCGAGAGATCTGGCCTTTCTCGGCGATTTAAATTTATTTTCTCCCTGCGTCCATACGTACATGCACTCACACGCATGCACACACATGCACACGCCAAGGGAACCGGGATCGTCTCTTCTTTAAAAAGCAATAAAGAGAGAAAACGGTGCATCCTAATGTCATGAGCAAAATAATTGATTGCCTTTTAGCGGCCATCTAGCATGCAGAGAAGGTGACTGGGAAATGCATTCTCCAGAGAATCGGTCTGGCCTTTCGTTTTTCTTCCCTTTGGTCGGCTTCTTGGATCTGTAGCCTGGATGGATTTATTTGAAGTTTGCACATTACTTACCTTGAATTCCTCTTTATGGAAATTCCCCCAAGAAGCCTAAACAAAGAGACTCACGCTGACGGTCACCGCTTAAGAGCAGGCTAAGCAGCTAGCGGTTACCTGTGGTTCTCTGATCATTCCTGAGCCTCTTGGTGTGTCCTAACATCTGGGACGGTATTGTCGTGGAAGGGAAGCCCTGCCACTTTTGGACAGAGGACGTTAGACTCTCTCTCTGTCTGGTCTGTGCCCGCTTTACACACAGTAGAAATCATTTGGCATTAACATTGCTTTTTTTGGAAGATATCGTGGGTGAGTGGAAACCTGCCTCACTGAAGGGAACAGCCACTTTAAGGAGATCACTGCTCCACAGAAGGAGTTGGAGCAGTGGAAGTGTGGTAGAGTAGAAAGTAGGCTAGATTTGGAGTGAGAGGACCCAAGTTCAAATTCTGCTACTTATTAGCTATAGGATCAACTCTCTACATCTCCATTTCCTCATCTGTCAAATGGTGGGCTTTGACGTCCCTCCTCTCACTAAGCCGCCAGGTCTGTGTTCCTCTCTTCTTTTCTAAATGCTGCGACATTGGCAGCATGTGGCATTGACCGTGAGCTGGTGACGTGGGTGTTTGGCTTTGCTTTCTTTTGACTGTTTATTAATTTGTTTTCCTCTGGTCCATTTTGTTTTCTAATTGAACAGTCTATCGTTCAACAGTCTGTCATTCGACTGATAGAAGAGACCAGCTTCCGGGGACTGAGGGAGGTCCGCTTCTCGATGTTGCATCACCAGTACATTCTGAACATCAAGGATAACTACCAGCAAAGCATCTTCTCCCGAAGGATAATGAAAAAGAGACCCCTCCTGCGATCCTGTCTGGTGCTGATGCCTTATCTCCAGTAAGTAAGCCCAGAAAGTGCTCTTATTCCTCATCTGTGCATTTTCAGCCTCGTGCAGGAACTGCCCCCATAATGCTTTGGCTGTCCTTCATTAGCTAGGGAGCATCCTTCAGGGGGAAAGATTACTCTTCTGTCCACTGGAAAGTTGAAGCCAATAGTTGGCATTGATTAGATACTTTGGAGCCTGCTGGGCGGTTGCTTTATTTTTATAATAGCGTTAATACATGGCCTGATTCGATCACCACCACCGAGGAAGCATGCACTTTACACCAACTTTCTCCTTCGGCCCGATAAAGCAGATGCTAATGGTGCCTGTTTTTGTTGTTTGCTGGACCTAAGATCTCACTGAAGTAATGTTTGCTTCTATCAAAGCAAAACATTAACTATTCTGTATCTGATATTCTGAGACAGTTGCTTGGGGACCACTGAGAAGTCATGTGATGTATTCAGGGTCACACAACAGAGCTTGTGTGGGTCAGAAGTTGGACTTGAACTCAAACCTTCCCCCCTCCAAAGGTAGCTGTCTATTCTATGGGCCACATTGCTTCTTTCCATTTTGTAGGTAAGGAAATTAAGCTTCAGGGATAAGTGACTTGGCTGGCCTCACTATAATAGTAAGGGTTAGAAGGAAGGAAAACTCAATCCCAGACCATTATTGGTTACAAGTCCAATGCTATTTCTTTAAAACAAAACAGAAAACTTAGGTGTTGCATCATCTTGATTTCCCTTCCCTCTCTCCTTTTCCTATCAATCTAACCCTTTGTAAGAAAGGTTTTAGAAAAGAAAGATCCAAGAGGCAGCTGGGTAGGTAGCTCAGTGGACTGAGAGCCAGGCCTAGAGACAGGAGGTCCTGGGTTCAAATCTGGCCTCAGACACTTCCCAGCTACGTGACCCTGGGCAAGTCACTTGGCCCCCATTGCCTACCCTTACCACTCTTCTGCCTTGGAGCCAATACACAGTATTGACTCCAAGATGGAAGGTAAGGGTTTTAAAAAAAAAAAAAAGAAAAGAAAGACCCATCAAGCCATAAATTGAGTCTGACAGTATCTGTACATGATGCAATCAATCAATAAACAATAAACATTTATTAATCACCTGCTGTGTTCCTCTTTCCCAACTTCTGCAAAGAGAAGCAGAGAGCTGAATTTTCTCAACTCTTCTTTTCAACCAAACTTGGTCATTAAAATTATACAATTCTGCTGTCTTTTCACCTCTTTATTATTTGGATTTGAGTACCTGAATCCAAAATACTTCTGACTCACAGTAATTACCATAGTTTTCTGAGTAAATGTATTTCATGGGGCTTTTGTGAGCACTTATACATTGGGAAGAGTATGGATTTTGAAATCAGGGAACCTGGTTTTGAATTCTATCTTTACTACATCTTTACTGTGTTTCTGTGAGCTTAGGCAGTTTAGCCTTGCTGGAACTAAAGTCCTATAAAATGAAGTGATTGGCGTAGGTGGCCTCTAAAGTCCCTTCCTTAGTGTATCAAGGTAGAATACTGGATAGAGTGCGAAATCCTAAAATTACTCAGGAAATAAGTTACTAAATGACTAAAGAAAGAAAGAAAACCTGAGTTCAGATTTTATTTCAGATACTTACTAGCTAGGTGACTGACCCTGGACAACTCATTTAACCACTGTTTGCCTCAGTTTCCTCATCTATAAAATAGAGATAATAATAGCTTCTGGCTCCCAGGGCTATTGTGAGGACCCAAATGAGATGTTTTATGAGATGCTTTGGAAACCTTAGAGCACCCTCTAAATGTGAGCTGTTATTATTAAGGTGCCAGCTCTAACTCTATGATATTATGATAAGCAAACAGCAGCTTGCCTCCCCCCACAAGTGGAATGAAGCTGCATTTAAATTGCCTATAGTCGTGGCGAACACCTGCCTTCCCCTGAGAACGGCACGAGTATTCATGTTACCGAGCCATGGCCAATTTATTTGTTTTTTTTCTTTTTTTCTGGCAAGACCTTTTCACTTGAAAGGACTGTCTGCCCCCAGTGAGTTATAACAGCAAGGAGGTAGCTTGGATAAATCCTAGAGAGGAGGGGAAAGCTTTGGCCAGGAAATCCTGGGCAGGAAAATAATAGGAATAAGATGAATGATTAAGCACTAGGGTTTATTATTATTATTATTATTATTATTATTATTATTATTATTATTATTATTATTATTATTATTATT
>NW_025373182.1:0-8216 GCF_016433145.1 Gracilinanus agilis
GTGTGTATATATATATGTATGCATATATATATTATATATATATATATATATATATATATTAAGCTCTCCTGGAGTAAGATTGCAAAGAACTCTTATATTCTACCTCCTTACCTCTGATCATACCTCAGAGCTTTGTGGTCCCTTTTCTACTTCTGATACTTGGTAAGAGTGGAGAAATGACTGGTGTTGGTATAAAAAGCTTTGGGTTCAAATATAAGTTTTTCCACTAACTATCTGTGGGATTTTACTCATCATTTTATACCTCTGACCTCATTTTCTCATTTGAGGATCCTCAAAGTAAGCAGTTATTGAATGTCTTCCAAGTCAAGTCAAATGGACAAAAATTTACTAAGCAACTACCGTGTGCTTAGGAGTGAAGACACAAAGGAAGGCAAGGTTATGTAGGCTAAATCCGGGATAAACTACAGTGGTAAGTCCCTAAAGTCAAGAGAGTACAAGGAAGATTTCCTTTAAATATGGGATTTTAGCTGGGAGTTGGCAAATCCAAGGAAGCTACGAAATAGAGGTAAGGAAATAGAAAATTCCAGCCCTGGGTGACAACCACTGAAAATTAATGGTCTTGAATTAGAAGGTACAGAGAAGCTGGTGGTAGTGGATAACAGAAAATGTGGAGGGTAAAAGGCCATAAGAAAACTGGAAAGGAAGGAAGTGGGGCTGGTTATGAAGGACATTAAAAGTCTAGACCAAGCCTAGGAGGGCTTTTTCTTTGATACTGGAAGTAATAGGTTGTCATTAAAGAATATTGAAGGAGGTAGATGACATGGCCAGACTCATGCATTAGAAAGGCTGAAAGATTTTTGACAATTTTAGCATTTGGCTACCATAGTAATCTCAAATATTACTGCTAACTCTTTCCCTATTCAGCTCATCTTTGAGAGAAAGAAGAGAAAAGTGGATTTACAATGCCCTTGAAATGGGTCACTGGGAAGGGAAAAAAACATCACCACATTTACTCTGCTTTGGACAGAGCAGTATGAATAGAGATTTGGTTCTTTTCCTAATTACTTCCTTGGACTCTTCAGCTAAGTGCAATTTCAAAACCTTCACCATTCCACATACAAAAAAAGGCACGACAGAGGTTAAACTATTTTGTCAGAGATCCAAATCAGCTTTCATGAGACTCATTGTTCCATCTATGAATTAAGTCATTCTCTAGAAACAGAGCCTTTTGCTCTCTTACAGACATATTACCTTAGATATGAGTCTCCATTGCACCAAATGGAATAAGTAAGAAATATGCTAGACACACGAATAGAAGCCAGTGCAAGATCCCAAGTTCAGCTATTAGTTTGATCTCAAGGGTAAAACTTCACAATGATGAACAGAAATAAAAGAGAACATATGGAAAACGTGAGGGTCTCATTGGGTAACGTGAGCTACAAGGACACTGTTGCTCATGCTAACAAATTCCTAGTCCCCATAACTAAAGAAAGGACAGTGAGTAGAGGTCAACTTAAGAGTTGGGATGCTGATAGGTCATCATGGATGACTGAGTCATTGTTGTCATTATTCTCCTAGAAGGGTAAATCTAGGGCAATAAAAATGCATAAATGGAGGAAATTAAATGAAGGGAGCAAAATGACAGTCCCCTTGAAATGCCAAACGGAGATGCTCTCTATGATTCTGTCATTTTAATTTTATTGGACTTGTGTGTAAATTTTATTAACTGTTTACACTTTTGACTATACACTCCATGAGGGCAAGGATCAATACCCTTTATGCTGAATCCTCAGAGACTAGCTCAGAATGTTGAATATGAATATATGTTTACAACTACATGGCATCTTAGAGGTTATACAGTGTAACCCTCTCATTTTATTTGTGAAGGGATTGGAGCCCACAAAGGTTAAACGATTTGGTTTTGATTGGTTGTCCCATGTTGACACTGGTTGTAAATACATAACAGGTAGTGAATACATATTTCTTTTATGCTTACATATTTCCCATCAGATAAGCTTTACCTTTTCCTTGAAATACACGCTTGGTTCTAAAAGTGCATTCAGTATAATTTAGTGTGTTTTCTTAAGATAGATGTCAGGAATTCTGATGGAGTTCAAAAACCTTTATGTTTTTCATAAATGTGAGTTCTTATCCTGATTATTTTCTTCCTTTTGCAGAATCCTTGAACTATTCATGTAAAGTCAACTTCATGATCATGCACATTTATATAAGCAGAAGCAACAAAATCTAGTGGTTAAGGAGCAGAACTCAATGTGAGAAAGACCTGGGTTCAATTTCCTTTTCTTATTTATCCATCTGGCCCAGGATAAGACATCTCACCATTCTAAAGATCTCTCCCAAACCTGAAATTACTCACAGACTTCAAATGAGGAAATTCTTACTGCTGATATTAATATTAATAATATCATTTACTTAGTGCCTTAAGAAATGAAAAGTACCTGAAGAATATCCTTTCCTTTGATCTTCACAACAATCTAGGAGATAAATACTATTATCTAAAATTTACATATGAGGAAACTGAGGGAGAAGTTATGTGATTTGCCCAAATTCAACCAACTACTTAAAGTGACTAAGGCCAGATTTGAACTGAGCTTTTTGACTCCAAGACCAGCATTCTATTGTTACATTATATATATTTATATATATACTTTTATTTATTTATTTGTGTTTATATATTTATATATATATTTATTTATGTTTATATATTTATATATTATACATTTTTATGTGTACACTCACAGGTAAAAGTTATATATACACACATGTGCATATATACATTTATGTGTGTATGATATACGTCTACTTTGTATATAGTTTCTATTCCTTGTAATTTCTAGAAACATATATACAAATTTGTAGTCTATACATATGTATACATATACTTCATATATGTGTTTATATAGAAACTAGATGAAACATTAGATACAGTACTGGGCTTAGAGTCAGGAATACCTCAGTTCAAATCCAAATCTCAAACACATATCAGCTAGGTGACCCTGGTAAAGTCACTTAACCCCTCTTTGCTTCAAGTTATCATTTTAAAAGGATGTAATGATAATTTATTTGTTCCTTCAAGGGTTGTTGTGAGGATCAAATGAGATAATAATTGTACAGTGCTTAGCACAGTGCCTAGCATTTAATAATCACTATAAAAGGTTATTTGAATAAGCTTCACTTAAATCTAATTCACATGAAAGGCAATATATCATCATTTGATATCCTTGATGCTCCTCAAAAACAAAAGGAGGACAAAA
Source organism: Gracilinanus agilis (assembly GCF_016433145.1). Lineage (NCBI taxonomy): Eukaryota > Metazoa > Chordata > Mammalia > Didelphimorphia > Didelphidae > Gracilinanus > Gracilinanus agilis. The sequence goes on from NW_025373182.1 coordinate 3,237, forward strand.
ATATTAATTATTATTATTGTCATCATCATTATAATACATTTTTGTTTGAATTTTCTTAAAGTACATAAAAGGATAACACATAGATGAAAAAATATATTTCAAATGCAAGATGGAGGTATGAATAGATAATAGAATATCATAAAATGAATCCCTTAAATGCATTTCAGAGTCTGACAATCTTGATTCCAGCTATCCTCTGAGCCTCATTATGTCTTTCTCCTTTCCATACACTCTCTACTGTAGTCAAATTGTCCTAATTACCATTATCTATATCCAACACCCAATCCTCCAGCTCTTCCTCAGAGACCACATCAGGCTTCCAGGAGTTCATTTCAGGTATAGCTGCCTACAGGAGACTATTACTCATTAGCACATCACTACTTGTTGGCACATACTTCTTCCAGAAATTACTTTACATTCTTTTGCATATACTTTATATATTATTAGTAGATGAAGTGAGGAATCTCCACCTGTAGCAACAAAAAGCTGTAGCATGCACAGTGTCTACATCTCAGTAAACTATCATGGCAGTTGGGTTAAACTAGGTTGAAGGTAATCACCTGTCTTCAAACCCATGAATGAATTAGGAGGTGTTTAACCCAGTAATAAAAAGACTTTCTCGGGGAGAAAATATTAATGAGAATATTTTTTCTTGGACATGAAAGTAACTGAAGCACAAAGCACTTAGAGCTTAGACATCAAAGAAGCCAAGGTCATCTAGTGCAACCCAAACCATCACCCGTCATCCCCCACACATACAATTCACACACAAGTCAAGAAATGTTGCTTTTTGTTCCTCTTTGAAAACAAAAGACAAAAATACTTATTTGTGGGCTTCTGGTTCTATTCTCGTAGAATCTAAATCTTTTGAAGGCAATTTATTATTTTTGAATATATTTCCTTTCTTTCTTCATATCTTCATTACCCAGGATGTTATCTTTTACACAGATGAATTTTATTAAACTTTTGCTAAATAAATTGATTTTATTTAGCAAATAAATTTACTTATTACCAGCAGATTTGGACTTACTATTGGGATATGCCAGCTTAGAAAAACTAAGATAAATAGATAAACAGATAGATAGATAAGTAGATAGATAGACAGATAGATATAAAGCTTCATCAAAAAAAAAAAAAGCAGAGGTTAAAATTCCTGATGCTAAAATGTCAGTGCAACTTGGCAGAAAATACCTGTTGAAAATAAACTATAGATCTCTCCTACTTTTTCCATCTTTTTCCCCTAGTATTTTTGATTTAATAAAATTATTCTTGGTCAGTTTTATAATTTCCCTTACACATGAGAGATGAAAGATTAGGCTTCAACTTCTTGACCCCAGGAGGATGATATAGAAGTAACATTTGGCTTTAAAAAAAAAAGAAAAGAAAAGAAAAGAAACTGAGGCCTGACATCAGTATAAATTTCCTAAAGTTCGGAACTATCCAAATGCTGAATGGACTAAGGCCTTTTATTCCTTTTTGAAAGTCTTCAAGTAAAAAAGATGTATTTGCTGAATGTTAGATAAAGCATAAAATTGTTCATTTATTAGCTAGCCACAATTCTTCTCTTTTGTGATTCTTTCTAATGAACTGAAGAGCATACAAGACTAGGCAAAAGCTATATTCAACATTCTGTGACTATCTGGCTAGTTTTCTCTACTGTGACTTCATTGGTTTCATAGTTCTAATATACAAATAAATATGGATATTAATATGTATATAAATATGTGTGTGTCCACATTTGCATATTTCCCCAATAAATATGTACTTTTAGGGAAAAAAAGTGAAATGAAACATTCAGATTTTATTGGTTTGTATTAAGGTAAACATCTGGATATTTAGAAACATCTGGATATTACATGAAACTTTTCAATTTTCTTTGAGATAAGCAGTGTCATACAGCCATCTACAGCATGCTTCTATGGCAGTCAAGTCATGTACATTAACTCAGTCAACTTATTGCTTCTGCCTGGGACCCAATGGTTTCCAAATGCACCATTTTGATAATTGTTTTCCAGGCCTGAAGGCAAGATAAGGCATCACAATTCCTCTCCAGGAGCTTATTACTCTCTCCTTGTCAGATTCAGTGTTTCTGACTGGTTTAGCACTCTCTGCCTAACTCCTCATTGTATCACATTGTATGCCAGATCTCAAGGCACAACAGAGCTAAAGGAAGGGGGAAAAAAGGCAGAATAGGGTAGGCAAGCAAGATGATATTCAACTAAATGGTTCTGCTGACATTTTCTTGTCTGGTTTCATTCATAGAGTCTGGACCCCTGGAGTTTTACAACCCATTTGAAATTCAAAGGGATTGGACTGTGAGTGCACACAAATGTGAGTACTGGCACCAAAGCAGGGAAATAAAGTTTTGATTTTTTTTTCCTAGAGAGAAAGTTTGTCAAAACAGCTTTGGCAGGGAGCCCTGAAGTGATCTGTGTACTAAGAGGGGGAAAAATGTTTCTATACAAGCCACAAGGACAAATCCAAGGAAAGATGCCAGAATCTGGAAATTTGCCTTCCTTAAGCGTCATGGGATTTCATACTCAGTATCTTTTTAAGTGTTACAATGCTTCTCCCAAGTGCCCTCAGTAGTGTCACTTGTCTCTATCCCATGGACCTCACTCATATCCGGCCAAAGTATGAACCTTCTGGTGGATACTGGCACTTTTGCAATAAGAAGAGTTCAGGATATGATTCATAAAGTGTGATTCATCACCCTTAAATGCTCTAATTATATAAATTCCAGCCTTCAATGCAGCCTCTAGGCACTCTTAAGAAAACTAATAAACACATTCAACCAATGCCAAAAGCTATCATTCTCCAGCTCACTGATAAAATTTTAAACCAATCCCTCGGTTTCCGTCGACATTACAGTATGAAAGCAGAGAACTGACGAACATCTCAGTGCACCTTCAAGGTCACAACCATCACATTTGTCCTCCCCCAGCCTGATGCTATAAGCTCCTGTAGTTGAATTCCATTTCCATATTCATGTCTTCTGATATTTTCCATGTTGCTGCTCCAAATAAATAAAATATACATGTTTATGGTGCTTAGTGACCTTCTGGCACCAATAGCTCCATTTTTGGCAGAAATTATAGTTTTCTCTTTTTCAATTTGTGGGAGAATAAAATAATTATTTATCACCCAAAGGACCTAGTCAAAATCCCATGGCAGGTAAAGTCAAACTCCTAAGAAATTAAATAGTTTAAATTTCTTGCATTAGAGGGAAAAGATACAATCAACATTCTTACAAAATCCCTCAGTATTCTCAAAATATAATATAGTATATATTATCAAAATGCATTATTCTTCTACATGAGCTAATTACTGTAATTAAAAATTGTATTACCATATTTTTATTCCTAGTTTGCCTTCTCTCAGTCTCTTCTGTCTCTAATCCATGCACCATGCAGCTTGGAAAATCATCTTCCAAATGTATAGGCATAATCATATCACACCCATGCTCAAGAAAAGTTATTCACTGGCTCCCTAATGCATCTAGAATTAAATAATGCTCCTTAGCTTATAAAGTTTACAGGAATCTGACTGTAGCCTATCTTTTAAAATTATTTTACATTATTACCACTCATATAATGTCCACGGAAACTAGCTCAGTTGATATTTTTTGTATATACCACTTGATTTATGATAATTGAGTTATTAAACAAACTGTCCCCCATATTCAGAAAGCTGTCTCCTCAATTCAATTTTTTTGATATTGATTTTCCTTCAAATCTCTATTTAGACACATACATCCTTTAGTACAATTTTCCTTAGAGAACAAGCTGCTGGATGCCCAGGACCTATCTTCATTTTGTCTTTTTTTTTTTAATTCTTGACATCTAGAATATTTTAAACATATACATACATAATAGAGCCTAGACTGATAATTTCATTAACATTGCAATAGAAGTGCTGAGGAAATCATTGATTGGAGACCCTCTCTACCAATACAGATCAACATTTGTTCTGCAATTTATATCCATTTTTACATTGGGTGCTAAGACATTTAGTGACTTTATCAAAGTTATTAAGCACATATGTACCAAATGTGAGATTTAACCTTGTGTCATTTGCCATCATAGGGTCATAACATGTAAAAGTTAGAAGGGAGCTTAGCAGCCATGTCATGCAACAATACTGGGAGAAGAATAATTACAAATGCTGTCTGCTTGCTATTCACAAAATCACTTCCTCTCTCTTCTTTCTTTTAATCCTTACTTTCTGACTTAGAATTCATACTAAGCATGCTACTACATTTTTTCCAGTCTTTTGGAGACAATCTTTTAATGTTTTCCTTAGCACTCCCTATCACCCACCATTCAGATCCTATCTTCTGCCTCTTCAAGAAAAATGGACACAAACTTTCCAGTTGAAGATTGGAAGCATAGTTATTTTAGTTATCATATCTCTCCGCAGAGAGAAAGTCTATCCTCAAAAGAATTAGAGAAAGGCCTCTTATGGAGAAATAAAAGTGAATGTGTTTGTGGAGAAAAACAAAAACAAACCAAAAATCAGCCTTTCATTTAGTAATTAAAATTATAGTGTCAAGTATTTCATCTTTTGATATGAGCAACTTTAAACCTTTTAATTTCCAAAAACAAATTTAGCAAACTCAAACTGGATTCAAAATTGAATCACATAGATGACTAGCCTGGACAACATGCACATTTCAACTTTCTATAAGGCATTCAAGGCAAGACTTAGTTTCTCTCACCTGAGAATCAATTAACAGGCTAAAAAACCAACAATCCAGATGGATGTCTGAGTCCTCCTTCCATTGAATTCCATATCAAAATTATTCATTTTGTTTTGGTGGATTTCCCATAATCATTTTTTGCATTTTATAAGTCTATACCACCTCTGACTGTCGAAGTCAAAATGGTTGAAGCAATGAAAGGATTTTCTACTGACTTCAAAATAAAAGAAATGGTGCCAATTTAAGCTTGCTTTGAACAGTTGGGTATATATATATATATA
>NW_025373183.1:0-7831 GCF_016433145.1 Gracilinanus agilis
CCTCTGAATACCTCCCCTTGTGCAATTGTAAAATAAGGGGTTGGATTGGGTGTGCTTTACAGACTCTTCCATATCTAAACCTATAATCCTATCATCCTCCCAAAGAAAGCCATTCCACTTTGGACAGCTCTGAATATTGAGTGTGTGTGTGTGTGTGTGTGTGTGTGTGTGTGTTCGCGCACACGCGCACATTAATTAAAAAGAATAAGGACAGCTCCGATTGTTAAGAAACTTTTCCTGACAGTCTAAATTGGCCTCTGCCACTTTCAGCTATCACTCTTGATTTTTCCCTCTGAGTCCAATGAGAACAAGTCGAACTCCTATTCCACATAATATCCTCTTCAAGTAATTTTACATACATATCACATCCCCTCCGATGTCTTCTCTTTCTCAAGCTAAAAATCCCTAATTCCTTCAACACATTCTCATATAACATGGGTTCAAGGCCCTTTTACCATCCTGGTAACCTTTCCCTAGTTACTCTCTATCTTAGGCTCCCAGAATTCAGCACAATAATACAAATGTGGACTGATAGGGCAGAGTTCCAGGCCTATCATTTTCTTATTCCTGAAAGCAATTATTCTCTTATCAGAATCGACCTTGGACAAGTCACATTCAATTTTCAGTCCCCCAAACCCCCCCCCATCTCTTTCTGATGAACTGTTGATCGCCAGACATCCCCTTTCTCTACATTTACTCCTATAAGAATGTATCTTAGTCTGTTCAGTCCAGTCCTTTAGCCTTTTAAGATCTTTTTGAGCCTTCACTCCATTATCCAGCCCATTATCATGTCTAGCTTCGTGTCATCTGAACATTTAATAATTATGCTATCTCTGCCTTTATCCGAATCATTAGCAAATTGATTCAGCAGCACAGGGCCAAGTACAGATCTCTGCCAGTTGGATATCAAACCACTAATGACTAAACTCTTTGAGTCCAGACATTCAAGTAGCTCTGAACTTACCTAATAGTATCATTATCTAGCTCCCACCTTCTCCACCCCATCTCTAAAAATGTCACAAGATACTTTATCATATGTTTTGCTGAAAAAAGAAGTAAACTATTTTATAGTATACCCCTAATCTGTCAGTGGACAGCTAGGTGACTCAGTGGATAGAGAGCCAGGCTTGGAGGAGGTCCTGGGTTCAAATCTGGACTCAGGCACTTCCTAGCTGTACGACGTTGAATAAGTCACTTAATTCTTATTGCTTAACCCGTATTGCTCTTCTGCCTTGAAACCAATACATGGTGTTGATTCTAAGACAGAAGGTAAGGGTTTAAAAAATAAAATAAAGGGGCAGCTGGGTAGCTCAGTGGATGGAGAGCCAGGCCTAGAGACGGGAGGTCCTGGGTTCCAATCTGGCCTCAGACCCTTCCCAGCTGGGTGACCCTGGGCAAGTCACTTGACCCCCATTGCCTAGCCCTTACCACTCTTCTGCCTTGGAGCCAACACACAGTATTGACTCTAAGATGGAAGGTGAGGGTTTTAAATAAATAAATAAATAAAATAAAATAAAAAATAATAATTTACAAACTGCCTCTTTCATATCTATTCTATCACATTCCCTGGAATTTAAGGCAACCTAAATGACCTAAGGTTTTTAGAATATTCTCTCCCCTCTTTGGAAACATTTGCTTACCCTTTTCCAGTCTTGGGATGCTTCTACCTATCTCTACAATTTTTCATGTATTGGTGATAGGGACTCTGTTATCAATCAACTTTGATTAAGCACCTCCTATTTTCCAGGCATTGTGCTAAGTATGAGGGAAGAGAGTCCCTTCCCTCAAGGGGCTTACAGTCTAATGGGGGAGGCAACAAGCAAACAAATATTGTTGTTCTTCCTTTGTTCAAAGAGGATCGATGATATCAGGAGGAGGATATCTAGACTTGTGCATGGTTTGGATTTAAGGAGGGCAGTCTGAGAGTCAGCAGCTTCACTCTCTCTTACAGAGCCATCAAAGACCAGACAAAAGTCAGGACAACTGGCAAAGATGGCCCAGGATGCCATGTGGGATGTTGGCATCTTCGATGTCTGCCCAAGCTCTAAGCTTCAGCTGCCTTCATGATCATTGGAATGAATTGTTGAATTGTTCTCCCCCACCTATTCCACCAGGGGAAGTTTTCAAACAAATATCTATAAAAACAAGCACTATTCAGGGTTGATAGGAAATGATTAGCACAGAGAAGGCAATGGAATGAAGAGGGCTTGGGGGACGCCTTCTTGAAAAGGTAGGATTTCAGTGGGGACTCAAAGGAAGTCAGAGAGGGAGGTTGGTAGGGAGAAGGGAGGAGGGACGTGGGGGATGGCCAGAGAGAATACCCAGAGCCGAAAGTTGGAGCATTGTGTTCAAGGAACAACCAGCAGCCCAGTGTTACTGAATCAAAGAGTGTATGTCACTGAACAAGCCACGAGAAGCCTGGAAAGTTAATGGGTGAGTCAGTGATGAAGGGTTTTGAATGCCAATCAAGCATTTTATATTTGATCCTAGAGTTTATTAAGTGAGGCTGGGAGAGGAGAGGATAACAGTCATTATTGCTATTATTTTTCAGTCCCTTCTGACTTGTTATCACCCTCTGGGTCATACTGTCCATAGGTGGGTTGGTTGGTTTTTGTTTTTTGCCAAGATGGAGTGGTTTGCCATGCCTTCTCCAGTGGACCAAGAAGAATAGAAGTTAAGTGCCTTGCCTATGGTCACATAGCTAGTAAATGTCTGAGGCTGGATTTGAACTCAGGTCTTCTTGACTCCAGGCTCAGTGCTTTATTCACTGGGCCACTTAGTTTCCTTAAGGTCACACCTGCACTTTAAGCAAATCACTTTAGTGGCTAAATTTTACACCTGGATGTGGGGGCGTAGGTAGCGATTTGGGAATTGCTTAAGGGAGTGATGGGAAAACTATGGCCTGGATCTGGCCCGAGGGGAATGGTTTGCCCATCACTGGTCTAGATAGATTTGAGACTCATCAGCTTAGAGTGGTAGTTAAATCCAAGGGAGCTGATGAGACCACTAAGTGAAGTAGCATAGAGGGAGGAGAAGAGGCCCCAGGGCAGAACCCCAAAGGACACCTATCATTAGAGGGCGTGATCTGGAAAAGGATCCATCAAAGGGAAGAGAGAAGGCAGACTCAGATAGGTGAAACAATGGCCAGGAGAGACAGGTATCCCCAGACCCTAGACAGAAGAGAGGGTGATCAATTGTGTCAAGGGCTGTGGAATCACATGATCCAGTCCTTTTGATGCCAAAGAATGGTATTCAGCACAGCTAGACAGCTCACTATTCTCCTTATTGATTTGGAGTAGCAACCCACTATTCATTACTTTGATTCTGTCCTTTCCAGGATAAAGTAAAAGAATTAAGTTCCTCTGCTATGCCTCTGTCAAGTTGTCACTAGCCCATCCTCCCCATCCTTCATCCTTAACCCTTCCTGGAATCTTTCTCCCAAACCTAAATTTGAATCCCTTCTTAGAATCTTGTCCTTTCCCCAACAGAAGTGTAGCAGGGAGGAATTTGTTAGGAGGCCTCTGATTAATTGTTTTTCCCCGCTCAGCTGATGATATTACAAAACATATGGGGCAATGATGAACCATGAAGGTCTAAATGGGCATAATGGGTCTGAAAGGGGTATAAAGAAGTATTTATGCTTTGTATGAAGAAGTTCTCAGATCCAATTGCCCTGGAATTCAAGGGAGTTAGTTACTGGCCAGCCAAAGGCTTGACTGTGCCTCTGGTGTACTTTTAAAAGCAGGGCATACTTTCTAGTCAGTTATTTGAGCCTGAAGATGTCTCTGAGGAGTGCAAACTCTGGCAATTGAGAAGAGAGTTAGAGAAAGGGAAAGAACCCAGATTGGGAGAGGGAATCAGGTTCCCTGACTCTTGGGGAAAGGGAGGAGATTTCTTTTTCCTACTCATACATCTTCACTGTTCATGGCATCATGCACTAGAGTTACACGTCCAGGGGGAGAACTGGGACTGGCAGAGAGCAGTGCCAAATGGCCTTTTACAGATGAAGTAAAAGGATCAGAGATGGAAAATACCTAAAGGTCATCTAATGCAACCTCTCCATTTTAAAAATGAGGAAACTGAGGCAGTTGCTTGATGTCACACTGGTATTAAACAGAAAAGGCAGAACTTGCCTCACAGTCCTCTGAGTTGTGGAATTTCTATCAAAAGAATTAAGTTCTGTTCATTTCACAGCCACCATAGTGGCTTCCTTCCAGCAGACCTACATACCCGGCAGAGATAGGACACCCAAGAGGGAAAGCATAAAAACACCATCAGAAGAGCAAAGGCAACTGGGCTTTAAAATATCAGAGATATGAGTAGTCCTGGTCATATGTGTTCCCTAAGTGTGTGTCTCTCTACTAGTATAATTTGTGTATGTGCTATCATCATCATTATTCTTGCTAATTAATTCCCTTTAGTGATTGTTATCTGTAAGTGCACCAATGGGGGCTCATTAGCTATAGTTTTAGAAGTAAAGATAGGGAGCATTCCAGGGGTGGAACAATACTACTCTTGAATAAAAGAACATCATTCCAATGGAAGTCCCCTGTCAGTAGGATGCCAGGTTTCTCTACCTGATTCATGGTTCATTTCCCAAATTCCTCTCTGATTTCCTCTTTTTTTCAAGTGGAATATAGCATACTGTGATGATAAGATCACTCTTCCATGGCTTTCCCTTGTTCTTCACCCAAATACTATCCACCATACTTTCCCTCCTATTGAGAGCCAATTGGAGAAATAGGGTCAGGATAGGGCCTGTTATCTGGATTCCCTACATGACCAATCCAGGCTGAGGCAATCTTTGTGTTTGGTCCTGGTCACCTGAGCCCTGAAAAGCAATGGTACCAGCAGGTAAGTTAATCCAAAAACAACTTGACCCCTCCAAGAGGCTATTAGGAGTCATTTAGAGAAATAGTCTGTAATAGATATTTTATCTGGATCCCATTACAAAATCATCGGCAAGTAAAACTGTGTGTATGATTTTTCTGCACTGCATGTCAGATGCAGATAGAATGGGCCATCTAAGGTAAAAATCTGAGGCTCCTCTTTTGACTCATTTTCAGATCGCCACCTTTTCTCAATATTCTTATTGGAAAGCTTTGAGTCCTTAAGCAGACCAGCAGCTACTGAGTTAACAATTTCTCTCCTTGATAATTAAGAAGCCTGAACCCTAAAAAATATATTACTTAGATAAAACCTAGACGGACAATCTAGTCCAGACTATCTGACCAGGTCCAGATCTGTAAATAAGAAAGACAGGACTCAATTAGTAAACATCTCCATGAAATATATTTCTGCTCCCAGAATTAACCCCTACCAATTGGTGGTTGGAATTTGGCCCTTGTCCTTGTACCTATATCTCTACTTTTTAGACTTTAATGGGTTGTGTATGATTTGTAACCCCTTCACAGCTGTGACTCTTTCTTTGTGTTCTTTGTTTGAAACCAGTATAAAATAAACTCCAAATCCCATAGCGTTTAGATCAGCATGGGCTAACCACTAGTCTGGTTGTTCTCATTTTCTTTTTCCTGTCTTAACAATCCGATGCCACTCAGGACCCCAAAAACATATAGATCTGGCTCTCTATACCCTCCTCCTTCCTAGATTTCCTTTCTTCTTAATGTACAATTATAGCATCCAACCCATTTACTTATGCTAGTTTTTTTGAAAATAGGGATATTCACCAAGAATCATATTTCTGACTTGGGTTTCAGACCATCAAGTCTTAGAGATACTTACATGGTCAAATGTGCCTCCTTGCATTAGGACCTCAAATTTAGTTTAAGCTTTGAGTCTTTGGAGATTGAAATGGTGCCATGGGGTTTTACTACTGACTATTGTAGGATTGTGAGTTCTGTGTAAATAATTAATAATTGCTAATATAAACATAGCTTATTCCATGCCAGGCAACATGTTAAGTGCTTTATAATTATTTCTTTTCATTCTTTTTTCTTCCATTGCTCACCCAAGAACGGACTTAGCCCTTCCTGCAGGGTCCCCTATTCAGAACCAATCATTGGAATCTTAGAGTATATTAGGGCAGTTCTTCCCAGTGTCTATTAGTCATGGGAGACTTTGCAGTACAAATGGACTCTGGTTTTGTTTTGTTTTTTTTTTTTTCCTGGGGGAGTGGAGAGGGCAGGGGGAAAAGATGATAACATTCTCATCTATACTTAACCATTTGATATGACAGCCTAAATGTCTCTTCCTCCTTCTGCTTGCCTTTTTATTCCTTCTTCTAAATTTAGCAGTAGTCACTGATATTTCATACTTAGCACGAACATCTAGTTACATGAGAGAAAAAAAGGGGTTATGGTGTTGTTTTTATCTTTTCATCTATTTTACAAATGACTCAGTGTGACAAGGTGGAGTTAAATCAGCCCCTCCAGATTTAGTACCTTCCCCCTGTTTGCTCCAAGAGAAGTTGTAGAAAGAATTTCTTTCATCAACTGATAACTAGAAATAAATATTTCAGATACCACCACCCCCATTTTACTGTCAGAGTTGTTAGTGGGCAAGCAGTGGAAATATAGGACACTTGGCTGGATATTTTAAAATTTACTTCCCTGATCTGGCACCAATTGCTGGGGGAGTCTTGAACATTCAGTTTAATTCAGTTGACATTAACCACCTACTTTGTGCCAGGCACTATGCTGGGCACTGGAAATACAAAAGAAAAAATGAGGGTACAAGTTGTAACAGGATTCAAACTCAAGTCTTCCTACTCTGGTTTTGCACTCTGCCTACCTAGCTGCTTAAAATACTGCACCATAATACAACAACAAACTCACAAAAGCAGTTCGTCTTCAAAGATAGATAAAGTGACATTTGGGGCAGCTAGGTGGCACAGTAGATAGAGAGCTAGGCCTGAAATCAGGAAGACTTGAGTTCAAATTTGGTTTCAGATGCTTTTTAGCTATGTGATCCTAGGTAAGTCATTAACCTATTTGCCTCAGTTTCCTCACTTGAAAAATGAGCTGGAGAAGGAAATGGTAAACCGCTCCAGTATCTTTGTCAAGAAAATCCATCATAGTTCATGAAGAGTTGGACACAACTATAAAATATCACCTAGCATTAAGTCAACATCTATTTGTCATGGAGAATATAATTAACATCCAAATGTATTTCAAAAATGTTATTTTAAAAATCATTCAACCTCCTGCATATTGGGCTTTCCAGGATGGCAGACATTTGGCATTCAAAGCCCTTCATAAACTTTGCCTTCTCCCTATCTTTCCAGTCTTCTTGTACCTTACTCACCCTCAAGGACCCTGTAATCCACTGACACTGACTACCTTGCTATTGCTAGCACAGGATTTCCTACCTCTGGGCATTTTCTCCGGCTCTCACCTAAGTCTGGAATTCTCTCCCTCCTCATCTCTGCCTCCTGACTTCCTCAATGTCCTTGAAGTCCCAGCTAAAATCCCACCTCTACATGAAGCCTGTTCTGATCCTCCTTAATTTTCATGTTTTCCCCCTGAGATTGTCTTCAATTTCTCCTGACTATAGCTTGTTTATACATTATTATTTCCAAGTTGTCTTGTCTTTTAGACTGGGAGCTCCTTGAGGATAGGGTCTGCCTTTGGTCTTCTTTAGTATCTTGAGCCACTCATACATAGAAAATACTTAACAAATATCTATGAATTGATTGACTGCAAACCTTGCCTAACTCTAGTTTTGCTTTCAATCTGGCATCTGATTCTCTCTAGTTTTATCATGTTACTAAAAAAATTATTATTAAAAATATAGTTTAGGGCAGCTGGGTAGCTCAGTGAATTGAGAGCCAGGCCTAGAGACCAGAGGTCCTAGGTTCAAATCCGGCCTCAGA
>NW_025373184.1:0-4511 GCF_016433145.1 Gracilinanus agilis
AGAGAGAGAGAGAGAGAGAGAGAGAGAGAGAGAGTAAGTATGCCACTGCACTAGACACTCCTCTGGAGAGTGAGATTCCTAAGGGCCTCCAACCTATTTAAGAAGGATCATCACTCATCAGTACCACCATCATTATCTGCTCGATCAGGAGGAGGAGGAGGAGGGATAATCAGCAAAGGATGATCAGCTTCTTATCACACAGAGCTCTTCATTTCAAAGCTTAAACTGCAGGGACTTTTTCTGGAGAGAATTCATATTTTATCGTTAAAACTGCTGATCGTCATTCTACTAATATATGAATATTGCTAACGCATGCACGCATGCACACACATACACACACACACACAAAAGAGCTAATGCGATAAAACGCAATGCTGATATTAAATTATCTTAACTCGTTTACCTTGCCCACACATTGTTATTGCCCCCTCCCCATCACAGGGGCTTGTATGTGCACACAAAAATCTATAAACTCTTTCCAGGAATACAAAAGCATCCTCTATGATGTTGATAAGAAACAGGACAGTCACTCTCTCCTGACATATTTGTTCTTTAAAAACAAATCAATGGCACAGGGATTTGGCACCTGAATGCAGAACAACGGCTTGATGAGGCAAAGATTGTCTTCATTAAGGACATTAATATTCATAGAGAGTAGAAAATCTGACACAAGAGAGGACTCACTAACCTTTTCTCATATTAGATTTTTACTTCTTAACACAATTACAGTCCGGCAATGACTTAATTAATGCTGCTTTTCGTCAGACTGCTTTAAAGAGCTGTCAATTTGGTCCTGCAGAGGCTGTCAGGGAAACAGAAAGACAGTCATCTAGGCTAAAAAGACACAGGAAGAAATTCAAACACTTAATAACATTCAAAGTGCTAGGCAAAGTCACACATCAGCTAGTATTAAGGAGAATTTTTGTCTTTTCTTCTGTCCTGTTTATATTCATGTTGTGTTGGTGTGGATGGGTCTCTGACCATTATGTTGACTGTGAAGTCCCAGAAGAAGGAAGAGAATTAAGTAAGGTCTCACTAAGCAGTAGCTTCCTGGATCTCCAAGCCCGGGGGGGGGCTGTCCCTCCCTAGAACAGAGGGGGCCTGCACTTCCAGAATCACCCACCCTCAGATGATGGTGCTAGAAGGGATTTTATTGAGCTCTCAAACCCAGCAGCTGCTAAACTCTGTTCCATAGATCCCCTGGAGTTCCAGGAATTATGAAGAGCTAGTCTGTGGGAAAATATCTATACTAGCAACATTTTTCCAACAAAGCATTAAATGTGTATTAAAATATGAATCAAAATATTGATTAGGTGTAGTATTCAGGGTCGTATATGGAAATAGGCTTTATTACCTCCATTTTGTCCCTCATAGGCCTGGATTTCCAACCAGTTCAATATGCTTCAATCAGTCTCAACAGTTCAGTTCAAACATGTTCTATTCAGTTCAAACGGATACAGATTCAACCAGTTCAAACTAGTTTAAAAATCAAGTCATATCTAGTTTGATCATTTCAAATTGGGTTAAAAGTCCAGTTCAAACCAGATTCTATTTTTCACCCCAACTGTTTCAATATTGTTTGATTATTTCAAACAGGATTATTTAATTAAAATCAGTTCAAACCAGTAACTATTTTAAACTGGTTCAAACCTCTGTTTTGTCACTTATTCCTGAAACTTTCTCCCTTCTCACACACTTTGCCCTACCCTTCCAACACAACATAGGCCTGAGATCATTAGTTCTCCTTCATGCCTTTCCTGATCCCTTCCCATCTCCCACTCTATCTCCCATCTCCAAACTTATTTTGCATTTACTTTGTACATCATTGGTATATTTTATAAAGACTGTGCATATACTTATCTAGGTATATCTTGGTTTCATCTCCCTAGTAGAGAAACATTAGCTCATTGGGAGTAAGGAGTGTTTTGCAATTGTTGTATTCCCAGCATCTAGCACAGTACATTTTATAAAATAGGTATTTAATAACTACTTAAGGACTGATTAATTAGTATTTGTGTTTGTCCATGTCATTTCTATCTCCTGGCTTCACTGGCTTCCTTAAAGTTCCAGCTCAAATCTCTCCTTCTACTGAAGGCCTTTCCTCATCCCTCCAGATTCTAGTGCCTTCCCTTTGTGGATTATTTCCAGCTTATGGTACATATAGATTGTTTGTACATATTTATTTGAACTTTGTCTCTCTATTAGACTTTGAGCTCCTCGAGAGTAGGGACAGTCTTTTGTCCTTCTTTGTATCTTAGACAGTTAGCACAGCACAGTGCTTAGCACATTGCTGGTGTTTAATAAATGTTTATTAATTGGCTGACTGAGTTGAATTGCAAATAGGAGTTGGTCTTTAGTCAAATGCACAGAGGATTTGTGGTTGGGGTTGAGATGTTTAATTTGTTTACCAATGACTTGATTAGAAGCATTTTTAAAGAATGTGTAAATGACCCAAAGCTAGGAGGAATAATTAACACACACTCAGGAACCAAAAAAAGTTTTCCACAGGATAAAATACCAGGCCAAAGCTAATGATTAAATTTAAGAGAATTAATGTAAAATCATAGATTGTGATTCCATTTTTAAAATATTAAGTGCCTACTATGTGCAAAGCACTCTATTATTTGCTAGAGATACAATGATAGAAGTGAAAAATAACCTCTGCCTTTAAGAGGCTTCCATTCTACTGGGAGATAAAATACACAAACTTATAAGCAAATTCAAGGTGGTTCTAGAAAAGCAAGAATATTAATAGCTAATGGTTAGTGGTTTATATAGTATAGTTATCGGTAATATCTTTATGGAGGAGGAAGGGCTTAAGCTGTTCCTCAAGGAAACTGAAGAATTGAATAATTAATATCAAAGATTGAGAGAGAACTGGATAACAACAATAATAGCTGTCATTTTTATAGCCACAGGCCCTGTGCTAAGCACTTTACAAATATCATCTCTTCTGATCCTCACAACAACCCTCTGAAGAAGGTGCTATTATTTTCTCCATGTTAGGCTAAGGAGACTTGCCCAAGTTAAGTGACTTGCCCAAGATCACACAGTAAGTATCTGAGGGGATTTTAACTTATTTCTTTCCTATTCTGGGCCCAGGACTCTATCTATTGCACCAACTGCCTGCATATAATATGGACATATATAGTATAACATATAATAGCTAGCATTTATAAAGAATTTAAGATTTGCAAAGCACTTTTCAAATATTATTTCATTTTATTTTCCCAACAACTTTGGAATTCAGAGCCTATTATTTCCCTCATTTTACAGATGAAATTGAAACAGGCAGAGGTGAAGGTACTTGTCCAGTGTCACACAGAGAGTTAATTTTTGAGATCATATTTGAACTCAGGTTTTCTTGATTCCAAGTCCTACAGTTTATTCTTTCCATCCACCTAGATGCCTCATTAGAAGATGTTTATCTGGAAGTTCTTTAGTAGACAACTTCACCAAGGTCAGAAGTGTGATACGAGTCCAAAACTCTAACTCTCAGGATACAGAGACAGCAACATAGTCCCTGCTCCCAGGGATCTCACATTCTAACTGAGGAGACATCATGTATACAACTGGGTCCATGCAAGATATTTACAGAGTGGATGGAAGTTATATACAGATATAGACAAAGGAGAGGGAAGCCAGTATTAGCTGATTGAATCAGGAAGGATCTTCTACAGAAGGTGGAATTTGAACTGAGTCTTGAAGGAATCCAGAGAAACTAACAGAAATGTAGAAAAAGAGGAAGGCTGCTCTAGACTTTGGAGAAAGCCAGTGCAAAGGGCCCAGAGATGGACAATGGGCTGTTGTGTGTGAGGAACAGAAACTAACATGTGAAGGAATACATACAATATATAGGATTACAAGAATAAAATCAAATATGTAGGATTACAAAGGAAATATATTGAAATAGTTTATATATATATATGTATATATATATATATATATAAACAGTATATAGAGTTGATAGACAGATGGACAGATAGATAAATAGACAGACAGATAGATAGATTGGTTGGTTGGTAGATAGATAGATAGATAGATAGATAGATAGATAGATAGATAGATAGATAAACAAATTTAATCAGTACTAGGAATTCTTGGTTTGGTATCTCTCTATAATAATGAAGACTCATAATCCAGATATAACATATAGTCTTATTTCCCTGGAAAATCAAGAAGTTTAGTCACTTCTCTGTGGCCACATAAGCAATATGGATCAGGGACAGACGTGTCAGAGACAAGACAAATTCAGGTCGTCTAGACTCCAAGGCTAACACTATCTTCTACATCATGCTGGCTTTCATATATGTGTACATAAATGCAGAATACATCTATGTATCTGTCTGTCTGTCTGTCTCTCTCTCTGTCTCTATCTATTTATCTACCTATTTATCTGTCTGTCTATCTATCTATCTATCTATCTATTTTTCTCTTTCTCTCCATCTCTCCATCCATCTGTCCATCTCTCTCTCTCTCTCTCTCTCTCTCTCTCTCTCTCTCTCTCTCTC